>NW_027069562.1:0-23898 GCF_002906115.3 Quercus suber
ACAATTTTATAAAAACTAAGGAAGGATAAAATAAATATTAAAAAAAAAAAAATGGACAAAAGGGCCAACCTTTGAGAACTTATTACTCTGGCAGTGCTGATCCGTTGTCCATCCGCATAAACACGTCTTATAATTGAAAATCAAATTTTTTTCATCGTAATATATTCATTCCCACATTTCCTACACAATAGAAAGGCCAAAAGAATTGCTCACAGTAGCTGAAAACAACACAACACTAAACAACGCACCCATTTCAACTAGCTCGTAATTCTTCTGGTAAAGAGGGAGATGTTGCAGTGCATATTTCTTCTATCGGATTCTGGGTAAGACCCATTTTTTTCTTTTTTACTTTCAAGCAGTTTCAAATTCCAAGCTTCTTTAGATTTATTGGCTACAAAGACTAAGACTTGGCGAATCATATAAACCCCATAAAAGTTTTTGGATTTCAAAATCTTTTTTCTGTTGTCTGTGTGTTTTCTTTTGGTGATTGATTGTGAGTTCTTTGATGGGTCTGAGTTGTAAAGATTGGTTTTTTTCTATTTTTTGTGAATTTTGGATTGCACAGAGAGGTAATGCTTGAGAAACAGCTAACTGGGCATCAAGTGGATCGGTCTATATGTGATTGGTTTTGGGGGCAGGCCATTTCTCAAGGTGATTCCTTCAAGGTACCTGTAAATTACTTTCTATTTTTGTTGTTGTTATTCTTGGATAGATTTATGTTCTTCTTTTGGTTTCTGGATTTATTTTATCATCAAAATTCAGCTTTGTGAATAGTTTTGAGCTGGATTTAGTTGTTTTCTGTGTTTGCCTGTTTGGTTTTCTGATCTCTTTGAATTCAAAGTTTCTGAACAAGGTTTGCTTCATTTTTAGATTCTAATTTCTGGGTGTCAATGTCAATTAATTACTGTTTATTTGTTAGTTTAGGTGGTATGTGCATACTGTGTTTGTGTTTTTGTACTGTGTTTGGAATTTGATATTAGAATTTATGCTTGTTTTATGAAATTTTTGCTTTATATTAACATTATGATTTCAGGAGTTTAATTTTTTTTAGTTTTGCACATAATTCTAGTTGACATGGTTGCCTTTTGTGTATGTTAGTCATGTCTTTTAAAATGTGTTGTTTTTGTAATAATTTTTTTTTTTGGTTTTCTTGAATTCTTAGCTTTGTGCTTTATTCGAGATGTGTGAATTCTGGTTCTCAACTTCTCATTATAATAGTTTTTGTTTGTTGTCCCTCCTTTTGAACTTTATTTTCTGTTTGTATATAGCTACAACCAGTAATTGCATCACCAACTCATTATCTATTCCAAGTTGTTCGTGAAGGGATCACATTTTTGGCTTGCACGCAAGTTGAGATGCCGCCTTTGATGGCCATTGAGGTAGATTTTCTAGTTGTCTAACGTTTTTGATAAATACTTTCTTTTTGGGTGCATTGAATGAATTAGAGTTTCTTCACCTTCAACCATCGTTTTTAGTTTCTTTGCAGAGTAGCTGATGTACTCTCAGATTATCTTGGAGGTTTGAATGAAGATGTGATAAAGGATAACTTTGTCATTGTATATGAGGTACGTTTATCGAATAAACCTTCTGGTGATTGTTATTTTTGGTGATATCATTAGAGTTGGTCTTCAGTAGATTTGTATGTACGTTTGTTGCAAGGATGGGTTTTATGTTGACAAGTGTAATCTATGTGGGATTCTCATACTTAACTTGAATTTGGATTTAGAGTTCGAAAAAATGCAGAAAAAAGTTATCATTCATTAGGTGATGGATTTGTCTTTCGATACATGTTCTGTTTAGTGGTTAGAATATGGACTATTCGTTGAGGTTAATATTGTCACTCTCCTCTGAGGAGGTGGCATCTTTTAACTTGATATTGTAAATTTTCTTTTTATGGTTCAAAAGAAAGGCATAGAGGAAACAGCTCAATTCTCCACTTTAGAATTGGTTAAAAATATTATCTTTTGAATGGCCAGATATCCAAAAAGTAGAAACCATACTGCTGATTTGGGTTAACTTCTCTGCATTTTAAATGATCAAACTAAAGAGATAATCATATTATTGATAAATGAAGCTTCTTTATAATTTTTATTAAAAAATAAAGCTTCTTTATAATTGGATATTCTATTTATAAATCTCTAATTTTTCTAATTGTCTTTTCAGATTGTTCCCCATTCATCCGTGTTACTGTTAATTTTCATCATTTAGGTTCTTTCTCACTGTTTTCGATTTTTCATGGGTTGAATACACCATGTCTGTTTGTACTTGCAGCTTCTGGATGAGATGATAGACAATGGCTTCCCCCTAACTACAGAGCCTAACATACTGAGAGAGATGATAGCCCAGCCAAACATTGTTAGCAAAATGTTGAGTGTTGTGACTGGTAATAGTTCCAATGTCAGTGAAACACTTCCAGGTGCAACAGCATCCTGTGTTCCATGGAGAACTTCAGACCCAAAATATGCTAATAATGAAGTTTATGTTGATCTTGTTGAAGAAATGGATGCAACTATTAACAGGTATGAGAGTAGGTTTGGCTTAAACATGGCTTCTTCAAGTGATACTTTATTTGATGATTTGGATATGGAGAATTATGCTTTTACTTTTAGACTTCTGGAAATATGAGATTTGATTAGTTTCCATCCACTTGAAATGTCAATTCTAGAACAATAGAATAATTTGCTGCACTTGGATTCAGCCAGAGAAATATTATTGGTATGTTAGATAGGGCAACGCCTTTTCTTGGTAATTGATGAAACATTGTTGTTTACCTTTTGTTTTAAAGTGTATCATCTTCCATCACATTCCTTTTTTGAACATTCATATAGTTTTGCATCTTCATGTTGCTTATGCAATTTTTTGAATGTGATAATAACTGACTTTTTCATATCTAAATATCAGCATTTGGTGGTTACATTGACTATGGGAGTCCCACATATGTCTTGTAGAAACTTTCTTATTTAGTAGTTAGAACAGTATGGTATGTTTGATATATCTACGCTGATTTGTTTTGCACTTGAGGTGTGCTAAGTAATATTCTTTTTGTTCCATAAAAATAAGTAATATTCTGTTTGTGAATTATACTCAGGGACGGAGTCCTGGTGAAATGCGAGATTTATGGTGAAGTACAAGTGAACTCCCATCTCTCAGGTCTTCCCGATTTAACTCTTTCATTCGCAAACCCTTCCATCTTGGATGATGTGAGATTCCATCCCTGTGTTCGGTTTCGACCTTGGGAGTCCCATCAAATTCTGTCATTTGTGCCTCCTGATGGACAGTTTAAGCTCATGAGTTACAGGTGTGTTTTGTTGATGAGATATTAATGCCCTACCTCTTAATTCTTTGACTGCGGTGGAGTTCTGCTGTAGTTTTTAGCTTTTACTTACAGGGTTATATTAATTGTGTACCAGAAAGAAATGTATATGGGTGTCATAGGTGGGTTTGGGGAAGCAAGGGTGATCACACTTTTTATAATCTGCCACTTAGTTCTTGTATATGAGTATTTTAGTTTAAAAAATCTGTTTATCTTTGTACAGGGTTAAAAAGTTGAAGAGTACTCCCATATATGTAAAACCACAGCTAACATCCGATGCAGGAACATGTTGTGTAAATGTGATGGTTGGAATACGAAACGATCCTGGAAAGACAATCGACTCAATAACCATACAATTTAAACTGCCTCCTTGCATTTTATCTGCTGATCTGACTTCAAATCATGGGACAGTAAATATCCTCTCTAATAAGGTACCCTATGTTTTCATTTTGTTACTTATAGCATTTGGTGTAAAACTTACTTGTTCATGTATTTTCTAGAGGGAAGAGATGGATTTCCATGTATGTTCTCATGGTTTGTTTTGTTCATTATAGATAAGACTTTTGGCCCTTAAGCTTTGGGGTTGTTATAATTTAGACCCTTTCAAAAATTTTATTTTGGCCCCTTCATATTTGATTCCATTTTCATATTCGCTTTACGGTGCATTGCCGTTAGTAATTGGACTATTAAGTGCCAGATAAGTGATGTTCATTAAACCACATCACCAGTATAATGCAGGTATCACTAGATTACTAACAGAAATGAATTGTAGGGACAATACGAAAACGGAATCAAACAGGAATGGTCAAAATTAAAACAAACCCAAACTTTAAGGGTCAAAACTCACAAGTGTACTTCATTCTTGTAGATAACATGATTTCACTTGTCTGGAATATCAGAATATGTCTCCACTGCTGCTTAGATGAGTAGTTAGATTTCTGATAATGGTATTTCCTGTTTGCATTTATAAAATTCCTAGTTTCTTCTTCTTCTTCTTCTTCTTCTT
Source organism: Quercus suber (assembly GCF_002906115.3). Lineage (NCBI taxonomy): Eukaryota > Viridiplantae > Streptophyta > Magnoliopsida > Fagales > Fagaceae > Quercus > Quercus suber. Next base: position 4,320 of record NW_027069562.1, read on the forward strand.
TTATTTTTATCTTTATTTTTATAATAATAATAATAATAATAAATTATTATTATTATTATTATTATTTGGATGAATGAGAAATTTTATTAAACAGAAACAAGATACAAACAACTGAACTACTCAAAAGCCCACTAGCAGCAATGAGCTCCAGACCCAAAGATAAACCAGCTATCTTTACACTTAAAAGAATAGAAAAAGGGATTCACAAACTCTACTATAGAGCAACCTGTTCATGATAGAATTTTTAACATTCTTGCATAAAACTCCTAGGTTAAGGATTTAAGATGCATTTTTTATGATTTTTCTTTTGTTGGAATTTGATTATGTATAGTTGGTGTGCTTCTGCAGACCTGCTCCTGGTCAATTGGACGGATTCCAAAGGACAAAGCCCCTTCAATGTCTGGAACTTTCGTTCTTGAGACAGGGTTAGAGCGTCTTCATGTATTTCCCACATTTCAAGTGTCTTTTAGAATTATGGGTGTTGCCCTCTCTGGCCTGCAGATAGATAAACTGGATCTAAAGAATCTACCTAATCGTCCCTACAAAGGATTTCGAGCCCTCACACGTGCAGGGGAATTTGAAGTTAGGTCATGATTTCAAATTGTCACATCAAGATCGTTTTTAAATTGTGATGTGTTTTAGGGTAAAGATAGTTGCCATGTATACAATGTTGTGGTGTCATTGGAATTTCAAGCAATGACTTCATTTTTTATATAGCACATTTGGTTGGTTGGTGGTTAGGACTTAGGAGAGTGATTTAAACTTGAGTTGATTTTGTTGTACTAACAACATACCTTGTCATGGAGATATAAGGTTTGTTTGGATGCCGCTTATTGCTAAAACCTGAATACATTGTAGCAAAATAAATTTTAAATGTGTAAATAGTTCTAGGAGACCAATTTTTAATGAAAATTTTGCTGAAAAAAGAGGTTTGTGGGTTTCATGAATAGTGCACGGAACCCAGTGACAGACAATGGACGCAGCTGAAAAATCATTTCAGCTGCATTCAAACGTTCACATAATATGAGTAAGTGATATGAAAAGCGTAATTAAGGAGAAGAATGGCAAGACTGTTTTCAATAGCTTGGGGTTTATGTGGTTTATTGTGTGTATATATGTGGGTGAGAGTAGCATTGATCAATTTGGTTAAAGATGATGTCCATGTGAATATAGTGGTATGCTACTACTTCAGAGTCTCAGACACACCGCTTGATCCACCATGTTTCAAAATCAAAACACTCATCCATGTTTCAAAATAAAACCACTCTTATATGAGTGCTGATGAAAGAGTTGTTCACTACTGTCAAAAAGGATTGGATCATTACTAATATTGAGAAAATGTACAGAAAAGAAGAATGTAGCCATGTAGGAGATATGGATAAACTCTTTGCTGATGTGGCTCCTCCTTGAGAGATTTATATTGTTTAACATTAAGAGAAATTACAAATAAAAAAAAGGCTTACAGGAAGCAATAGGACTCAAGTCTCAGGCCTTGTCCTAGACTTGCAAAGAACAGCAATAAATCTAATGACACACTTTTTCACTATTGTTGATATGACTAATTATGATTATTTCTAATAAAAGTAGTGTAGGTTTATGTGGACGTGATGTCCTATTCACAAACTTGTCATCTTAATAAAATGTGAAAAAAAAAAAAAAAATGTCTTGAGCATTGCTTGTATTCCATTTAAAAAGAGAAAATGTTTACTTTTTTCCTTGTGTCTTTACTTTTTCCTAAAAGATTTCATAAAAAAGATTACTACTTCTAATAGAGCTTTATCTCTTTTTAACTTTTACAAAATATGTAAATACTATAAGGAAATATTCATTTTGATCAATGTCACTGTCTATAGAGTTGGGATAAAGAAAATATTAAAGCAACTAATTTATATATATATATATATATATATTTTTTTTTTACAAACAATTGATGTGGTAAATGATTATTGATAAGTAAAAAAATAATATTAGTGGTAGGCCCAAATAAAAACTAGTAAAAATTTGACATATCAACAATTTGTAAAGATATTATAAAATAATTTATAGTAGTAGCATTATTCATATTTGATACCCATTATTATTTTTAATTAATTAGCAAAATACATTAATGAGAGAAAGGGAGACAAAAGGGTCCCAACCCATCTCTAACCTCAAGACAAAATCTATGGAGATAGAGAGGAGATCATAAAAGGCCCATCCCAATTATAAAAGGGGCCATCCACTCGGTCAAATTGTAAATAAATTTTTTTTTAAAAAAAAAATTTTAATGAACAAACCCAAAGTCCCATCAAGACAGAAAATTCCAAACTAGCTTAATATTTGAAGCGATCAATTCTGTAGACCATGTGGGGAGTAGAAACACGAGGCAATATTGTTTGAGGTCTGAAGTCTAAAGGTTCAATTTTTAAGTGTGGCATTTTCTACATAAATATCATCGAAATAATCTTTATTTTATTTTTTATATTATAAGATTTTATTTAAAATTCATATTTTGATGCAAAATTACTATTGCATCAATTTATATCATAGTTATATATACCTTAGGTTTTGTTAACTTCTACTTTTCAATTGATAATATAAATAATTCACTAATATTCTTGTGATATAATTGCTTTTAATTAATATTTTGAAAAACTTCTTTTTGCATAAACAATTGCAACTAGTATTAATTTGTTAATAAGACTTCGTAAGTGATAATGCATTTGACAAAGAATTTTCTTTTTATTTAATAAAAAATTGTTATATTTCAAGTTTCAACATCATTATAATTATTTTATTGTTATCTTTTTGTTGTATTATTTTACCATTTACTCTTTTTGGATGAACTCTCATTTATTTGTGAGATTTCATATAAATTTTATCTTATATTTTAGAATCCTAGTAATAGATTTATCAAGAGATCTTATATGAGATTAAGCAATGTTTTTGGCTGAAGAAGAAAGGTTTTGACACTGCCCTAATGGTTTGTAAAATATGCAGTAGGGAAAGGAGATTTCTCAAAACACCAGTTCCTTTTGGCATCACAAAGGTCAGCAATTTTTCTTGTATCATTTTCCTTACAAGGGAGCCTTCAATGAATCCTCAAGCACCCCTCTTACCCAACCAATTGTCATACCAAAGGCTTTTATAGCCTCTCACTCAGCTGACAAATCCGGAAGGTCCTTATCCAAAGAGAAGTTTATGACAACGATTACCAATGTCTAGCCATAGCAGAATTTGAGAATCTAGTAGAACCTATCAATGGCAAATAGTTGAAACCATACCAATATATGCTTCTCACCAAAAGAATAAAACAAGTTTGTACTAAGCGATCTTATCTCGTTTTCTTACGATCACAAATTATTATGGAGATAAAGGGTAAGCATTGGTTTTTGCCTTGAGTATATGATACATTTTTCATATGAACAATTGTATTCAAGTGTTTCAAAATCATGAAACCCAAAGCCATTTTAGCTAGTAATACTAGAGAAAAGAAAATGACCATAATCACGGATGACTACCACAAATAAGTATATTTCCAAGTTACTTACAATAACAGCCTCCACGGCTGGACCTTTTATGAATCAAGCACGGTCATAAGGCTAGCAAAATTTTTCAAGTTAAACATAGTGACTACGGCTAGATCTTTTACAGACTTAAGCAAGATATATTTTCACGATTAAATAAACAATGCAAAGTCACTCTTCAAACTAATCAGAACTTAGCTAAATAAAACACGACATATATATATAAAACACACCAAGGAAAGAAATCTTTTAGAAAATGATTAATACAACCCAAATAACTACTAGAAAATGAAGAGGAGTCAAAGACTCAAAAGGCATTATTCAAACAAGCCACTGCCAAAGGTTTCTGCAGAAGATGAAGTACCGATGGAAGACATATACTTCATGATCTCATCTCTTTGGCTTGTCAAAGAAGACAGTTCATCAACAAGCAATGCAATGGTCTCCTGAACTTTAGCTCTCCTCGCTTCAAGCTCCTTCAATTTCTTCTCACTACTACGAGCAAGACATGGTCCAACCGCAGAACGAACGTGGTCAAGTATAAACTGCACATCAAATCCCATGACCAATAGGTCCTTAAGTGCATTTTTCCACTCGAGCACGCGTTTCAAATTTGAGCTGTCAAGACAAGTGCGCTGCATATCTAATAGGACGGCAACAAGCAGCTGGAACATCAGCCCTCTCATGGGAGCACCTACCCTGCATCCAGCCATGAAGTTGGGATGCCTCTTCACGATATCCTCAAGTAATGATAGACCTTCTGCAGGGACATCAAACATCTGAAACCTTGCCACACTGCCTGAAAGATGAAAGAAATGTGAAGGATAGTTGTCATTCTTTCCATCTTCATCAAACTGTCTCAGGAACTCTTGGAGATCGGTCCTCTCGTGAATGGAATTGCCATCAAAAGATTCTCCTCCGGTCACTGCCAAGTAAAATATTGATGTCATACGTCCAACAATAACATGTACAGGAAAATAACAATTAAGAAAGACTTAATCCTAGAAATCTAAATGACCCAAGATCAACACTGGGAATCACACAAGGCATACCTGAGGAACCTTCGCTTGGTGACGCACCATGCAAGGATAGGGGGCTAACAGGGCTATGGCTGGATCCTCTAGGAACAGTTTCTCCAGCTGGGTCAGCATCAACAGGAACCTTGTTGGTATCCACTGCATCTTTTGGCAGCGACACATGAAGTAAAAACACCAGCACAGGAAATGATAATTGTTTAATTTTGCATATTTATATCAAAGAGCATTACCATACTTATTTTGTGTTAATTCATATATAAACATGTTTTGAATAATGTTCAATAATTAATTTTGTGCCTAAAATGAGTTTTAATACATGGATATATATATATATATATATATATAGATATTTAATATATAAGAATGGAATTGATTCTAGCAAGATTTACCAAGAAAGGCATAAGAGAATTTGTGTAACAAAGAAAGCTAATGGACTAAATTTTGACAAGGGCCATAATGAAATTAAAGAACGTCAACCCAATTTAATTTTAGCACAAATGAGCAAGGAATCAAAGGAATTTTGCACCGAGTCCAAGTCAAATTCAAATAATTAGGATTTCAGCTTGTGCAAACCTTACTATTTTGGGCATAACTTTCAACTTAGATATTAAAATTGAAGTGATTCAAGTTGAACTAAAAAGATATTTCAAAGGGTTACAACTTTATAGTTAGTGAAAATTCCAAATTCTAATGTTTAAGAGGTCAAAAAGGGCAGTTAAGTAGAGCCTGAAAATTAAGGATTTTTCCTACAAAAAGTTACTTGTATTAGGGTGTCATCTCGGTCTCCTACCTTATGGGCCTTTGGCAAATCCATGTGGAAATCCATGTGGAGCAAGCAAGCATCAGCATACCTTTACTAAATAGGAAAGAATACCAAATAGCTTTGTTGATAAGACATTTCTTTCTTTAAACCCAAAGATCTAATCAAAACTTAATTGCTAAACAATGCATTTTGTCCAGCATTCTGCATACCTTTACTAAATAGGAAAGAATACCAAATTGCTGAAGGGAAGTGGACTTGCTATCTTTAGCTAAGAGAGAGTCAAGAACCTTTGTTGATTGGTCCATACCTCTTTCATCTCTACCAACCCTTTTATGGGACTAACAAGAAAGGGTGGCACCTAAACAAGAAATCTAGCTATAATTAGATACTCACAACAACTTTAAAAATACTTCACCCTTTCTCTCTCCCTAAAACTCACTTATCCACTCACTCAACCTCCTAAATCCGACCTTCATTAGAATCATATAACATCCCATCACATAACCATCTTCTTAAGTATGTCTTGTCAAAGTGGAAGCTTGCTTAAATACTGCCGCATTATTGAGCATATACATGTAAGTAAAGTCTCATATTGAATAATGATAAGAATAATAAGGGTTAATATAACATAATGTGAATCATATTATAATCAGATTAAGGGCCTGGATGAGACCTATCATGAGACCTATCCAAGCATGATTGTTTGGGCCTTGGGCTGAACTAAGCAAATGCACATTGGTAACATCTGTACTTTTTCTTTGGTCCAACCCAACGTTGAGTTGCAGGCTAGCTCCCAAAAACATCATTGCACAAAAATCTACCCGACAAGACATTAACAATGCAAAAAAAAGCAAACGTAACCAACACAAGAGAAAACAGTTCAGTGTAATAATACTACCTGGATATATTTGGCCTCTTTTCCACAAGGGGTTTCCTATTTTCTTCGACGGTGGATACTGATTGAAGTCGGAGACATCATTCATAGAGGAACGGGCCATTGAAGACAAACCCAAATCAAACTCATCACTAGCAATTGAGTCAATTTCCAAATTTGGCTCACCCAAACTAAAGTCAGACCCATTTTCCATAACCATTGGAAGCTCTGAATAATCATTTTCATGGTTGATAACAGAACTCTGAAGACCGCCACAAATACATTTCACATGGGCCCCTAACCTTGCAATGGTAGGAGCGATTACTCCGCCAGTTTCGCTAGTCCAAGAAGAGATCTTACATGAAATTTCAACATGATTCCGATCTCCTTGAATAAAGTTTCCAAAAATATGCTGCATTAACCTATGGGATGCACCGTAAAACCACTGATAATCACGACGGAAATTATCAAAGAGTTCCTCTATGAGCGTTTGTTTATGACCATAGGTCAAAACATCAACAACACAAACATAACTGTATGCATTTTCATCCTCCAAACAAAAAGTAACACAAAGAGCAAATGTCGGAAATTCTGGGCCAACCCACAATGATATGGAACTTTTAGCACTTTGATGGTTGAACCACTTTGGAATCTCATTTCCAGGTACTCTAATTTGACAATCATGTCCAATGTCATCTTCTTGAAAACTCCGGTACACATATGGACTAGCAGTAAACTCAGTTCGAACTTCAGGGAGCTTGGAGGGATGGAACCAAGAGGGATCAATCTGATGCGATAATCTGCTAGATGACTGTGAATCCAATAATATGTCACTTCTCACACCTGAACACGCAATATTTTGTGGAAACCCTAAAATTCTTCCAAACTGCATGCAATTAAAAAAGCTTTTAAATAAATAAATTTAAATAAATCTAGCAAAGCATTTGAGAAGGTAACAAAAATTGCATTTTATAAATTTAACAGAGAGATACCTGAAGCAATAATTTGTACAATGATTTTGAGGTCAACAAGCTGTTTTTTAGTTCTACTTTTCTTATAGTTTCTGGAAGCTTAGGAATTTCTTGAAGGAAGATGGAATCCCAAATGGTAAGGTGACGTAACTTTTTGAACCTCAAAATGCTTTCTGGGAGGGTAAAATCATCACTCTGTATCAATAAATATTGCAACGAGAGTGGGCGGCAAGAATTCAAAATAAAATCTATTTCTGGACTATTTTTAGAGAAAACAAGAGCTAGAAATATCAAGCTCCGAAACCCATATTTGGAAAGGCCATCGTAATCATTCGACAATGCTTGTCTATCAATCTCCATGTCCTTTGGAAATTTTACATCACCCCAAATATAGAGCTCACGAAGATTTTGCATATTATAGATGCCGCTTGGAAGATAACCTGAACCTAGGTGCAATTTCTCTAGCCTAGTGAGATTCCCAAATGATGGAGGTAACTCTTTAATAGCAGTTCCAATAAAAGTTAGATACTCTAATCCCTTCATTTTATGCGAAATATTGGGGAACTTCTCAAGCCTTCTGCACTCATAAAGAATTAATTGTTTAAGAGATTTCATCATGAGGCAGCTTGGAAGAATTTGAAGTCCAGTGCACTCACCGAGGTCCAACTTTTCAAGCTTATCAAGATGTCCAACAGAGTCATGAACTTCGACTAGATTTCTACATCGACAGAGATCTAATTCTTTTATGTTTGGGGTGGCGATAGATAAGTCGGATAATTTCCTTATGTATTGACATGAACGAAAATTCATATATGTCAAGTTTTTGAATTGTCCCATCTGTACCGAAAATATTTAAAAAAAAAAAAAAAAATCAAAAGTTAGCTCCAACAAACTTTAAAATATAATTTAATGAAGTATAGATAAATGAAAATGATTATACCTCAAGAAATTTATCCAATATAACTTGACTTTGTGGCATGCTGAGTGCAATGAGGTTTTGAGGACGAAAATTAGATGGTAAGGAAGATAAAGGAAATTCAGGCCAATCAAGCAACCTTAATTCATTGGGAAGATATTCAATACTTCCACAAATATCTACATTACCAACTATAAGGAATTTGAGATTTTTCATCTTTTCAAAACATTTAGCTTCTAATTGCAACTTTGCTCGTTCAGGAGAGCAGATCATCATGCCTCGAACTTTTTCAGATCCCTAATTAGGAAAAAAACATTTAGTGAATCACATCATACAAAAGAATTCACCAAAAATATAAGAACTATAAAATTTTAACCATATAGATGGACTTGAATTTCCTTTCATAACAAAAGAATATATATATATATATATGTATATATGAGGTAAAAACCACAAGTAAAAAAATTGTTAAACTTTTCCTATCAAGAAAATGAAAAAGGAAAAAGGCAAGTGAAACCAAGTTATACCTTATTTTCAGTTAGCACTTCAACAACATCCTCATAACACCATAGCCTGCTACGCATTCCAAGTATCTGTGGTGATTCTTGTCGAACAATTTCTCTACCCATTTGTTGTACCAAGTCATGCATCCATAATTTGTCATATCGATCAACAGTTATGAGACACTTCTCAATAAGTCTTCGAATACCAATAACTGGGTATAAATTGCAGGAATTTAGTATATCTACAACATAATTCTTGCAAACTCCCTTGAAGAAACATGCAATATCAAGGAAGATAACTTGTTCAGTTTCGTCCAATCCTTCATAACTTATTTGGAGTATTTTTTGAATTTCTTTGTTTGGAATTCTTTCATACTTATCTAATGTGCTTTTCCATTCCATTTGATCTCTTTCATACAAATCAGCACCTATTATTGCTAGAGCTAATGGAATGCCTTTAGCATAATGTATAACTTGGTCTGTAAGTTCTGAATAATCTTCCTTGGGTTTGTTTCTTTGGAACGCATGCAAACTAAATAATTCAAGAGCTTCACGATCATTTAATTCCTTGACATCATAAGTTGAAAGACCTTTTCCAAGGGTAGCTAGCAAGTGTTTGTCTCTTGTGGTTATTATGATTCTACTCCCAGGAGCAAGCAAATCACATTTTCCAATTAATCTTTCTATCTGGTTTGATTTATCCACATCATCAAGAATTAAAAGAATCCTTTTACTACAAAGCCTTTCCTTTATCAAATTGATTCCTCTGGATACATTACCAACCTTTAAATTCATATCCCCTAAAATCTCACGAAGAAGTATTTCTTGTAATTGGATTACACCATTAAATGTCCCAAACCTATCTCTGACATTTTCTAGAAAGCTGCTTCCTTCAAAAAGTTCATAAATCGTGTTATAAACAGCTTTAGCGATGGTAGTCTTACCCACTCCACCAGGGCCATACATCCCTACCATACGAACATCATTTGACCCAATGTCTAAAAGCGATTTTATGGCCTCTACGCGATAATTTATTCCAACTGGGTATCTAGCAACAAATAATGGTGTGTGGTTTAATTTTGAGTAGGAGATCTCTTTGACAATTCCTTGGATAAATTCAAACTCTTTGCAGCTATCATTCACAAAACATATGAAGATGTGATGAGTTAGACTACAAAATTGAAATATGAACATGAACTAAATTCAAGATGTTTAATTTGCATATTAACATCTAAACTATTTTTAATTAAGGTATCCAACATTTAATTATTACTCTTTCCATTCCAAATTGATAGTCCTCTATTCCATTTTAGGATTACCCAAAATGAAATTCTCTTTGAAAAGTAAATAAATAATTTTGTAGCATATTCTTTAATTTAATTAAAATGTTAATTTGTCTCTTTCACTAAAGTTTAAATTAAGAAGGGCAATTTTGAAAAATTATACATTTTTATGTGAAATGAAATACAATGCATTAAATGATACATCATTAAAAAGTTGGATTTTTTAGACAGGCCTAACAATATGGGTTGGAGGGAATACTGAATTAGCATTTTTTTTCTTTAAGAAATTAGTTTTAGGCTTTTGGCATGAAATTATATGGAAAGTCCACTTAGATATGATCACGAAAATATTGGAATCCCACTTCTCATAATTAAACAACATTTTTAAGAATGCCTTAGAAAATTTTCTAAATAATATAAGGGAGACATTCCTAATTAATTGGTGAGATAACCTAATATTAGAACCACCCCCCCCCCCCCCCGGCGGGGTGCGGAAGCAAATAGTTAGGGGTAGTTGTTGTTGAACAATAGAATCTAGTGGTCTTCAAAAAACCATTAAAACTCATAATAGTAGAAGAGTAATCACTAAATACATACTTGTTCTTGTAATGCCAACCGGATATATTGGCTGCTTCATACAGAGCTTTCCTCCAACTTTGTACCTTCCCATTATCCTTAAACTTTTCTTCATGTTTAGCTAGCGCTTTCCCATACTTTCCTTTTTGTCTACGAACTTCTGATGGATCCACGTTGTAAAAAATCGGCCGCACCAATTGATCATTCTTCCCACACTCAACAATCTTGACAAGTTCATCCAAGCACCAAGTGGAAGATGCATAGTTTTCAGAGAATACAATTATCGATATCATTGAGCTCTCAATGATTTTGATAAGTTCTGCAGAAATTTGTTCTCCTCTTGGGATTTTATCATCAATGAAGGTGTGAATACCCTGCAGAGACAAAGCATTATACAAATGGCCTGTGAAACCATGACGAGTATCTTCACCTCTAAAACTCAAGAAGACATCAAAGTTCTTGTATTGGTGGGTAAAAGAGGACGATGAGGCTCCTTGGCTGATCATTAAAGCCATTGGGCTCTATGAGGAGACGATTGAGAAGATCTGAGGGGAGAAAGAAAACTATGAAGGAGTTGTCAGTATAATATAACAGAGGAAAGAGAATGACAAATTAGGAAGAGGGTAAAAGCAAGCAATAAGAGCCTTTCATATAGATGCTTTTTACATTGATTTTGGTGTGAGTAGTAACTCTTTGAACATTCCAAGTACTATACTAATTTGGAAAATTATAGAATATTCTATACTTACTCCTTCCTTTTATATGAATATTAAATCCCACACAAATTTAATTATTAGAACTCACATTTATATGAAAGAAGATAGTACGTATTTATTGTTCTCTTGGAATATTTTATAATTACCTTATTGATTCATTGCAATATCATGGATGTTTCTAAGCATGATACCTATCACAGAGGGTTTGATTTAATTATCTTTAGTACTTTTTAAATTGGACATGTCCTTTTGTTTTAAATATACAATGATAAGTGATAGTGAGTTTTAATCTCCATTTTTTATTTAGTTAGTGGGTGATGTGACAGTCTTTCATTAAAAAAAAAAGATATTTCTTTTAAAAAAATACTGGAGGTAAGCCAAATTTTAACACGGAATAGTAAATAATTTATTATCAATAGTCAATAGAAGATGAGTTTTATTTTATTTATTTATTATATTGAACACTTCTCATAAATAGTTCATTTTCTATGTTAGCATTTTGAATGTGGGGCCGCTTATCACTATAAAGATAACCAAAAAGATTTTTTTTTTTTAGTGTTTTTCAATGAAAGTAAAAGCAGATGCTTTTTTTAGCGTTAGTACTAAAGCAATGAACTTGTTTGGGGAGAAGAGAAATCGAGACTTGGTTTTTGTTGATGTGAGTTTATGATGGAGCAAACATACTAGAATGCTAAATTGTAAAGAGACTTTTGATGAATGAATTTAAAGGGAAATGCTAACAAAGGTTAACAAATGTCCTTAAAGCAATGATTAATAATCAATTTAAAGAAAGTTAAATTAATGTTTTGACAACTTTTTCAATTTTCCATAAAAATGGTGTAAAAATTTTCCTAAAATAGATTGTTAACCATTTTCCTAAAGGACCCGTTAGTATGACCCTTTTACTTAACTCTAACTTAACTCTAGAATGCTAAATTCCAGAGGCTACTCTCTATGCAGAGGTGTTATATCCATCTATAAGCCACTCTAAGCAATTCTCACTTATTTCTAGATCCTAGCCTACATAGTTACCAATTTACATGCATCAAAAAATTTAGCAACATTTTACCAGTATGTTTGGCCCTTGGTGCACTAATGTATACCGATGACTTCCTACATGGTGCGCCTGTGACAAGCTAACACAAGCGGGGCAATCACACACAAAGATGCATTGTGCACGCATAGTACACAGACGCATATCTGCACCATTCGCTTTGAGGACATGCCTACATTGCAATGTTATCAAAATCCATGATAACAAGGAGTCACCCTCACATGCACACGCACACGGGCATGCATGCTTGCTCGCATGCGCACACACACATGTAAGTTTTGAACTAAATACGGGTGACCTAGATGAAGGAAAAAAAATCCATTGTGATTAATTTACCTTCTCTATCACTCTGAAACAATTGAGTCTAGGCAACTTGGGGTCAAATTGTAATTTTAGAAAAAAAAATTGGGCAACATGTAATATTATAAAAGGTTTGGAATCAAAATGAAATTTAATTAAATAGGGTCAAATCATAATTTGGACAGTTTAGGGTCAAAATGTGATTTTTGTAAAATGTGAGTGAAATTGTAAATATGCAAAGTACAGATTGGAGCTTCTTTGTCGGGTCATTATTTGGGTTGGTTTAAAATCTGATTGTATTTGGGCCTTTTGAATGGGTGAGGACTGGGCCCAAATTGGGAGTTTGAATTGGTTTGGCATGGGCTGACTGTGTTAAAGTTTTCGTATCCGTTTCAAGAGATTTGGCTGGCTGCGTTTTAATTGTATGTGGGTTGTGCTAGATGTTTTCGGATTTGGGCTTGAATTGGTGGGCCAGCTGAATTTTAATTAGAGTGGGCTGGAGTTATAAAAAAGAACACCTTCGGCCACCCAACACGGGCCGTGTTGGACCTTACAAGCACAACTCTCACCCTTTGATGAATCTGGCATGTCAACACTTAGCTGAAATTGAACGTCACACGGTTGGGTTGGGTTAATCGGGTTGCAAGACATGTTAGATTAACCCATATTTTTTACATAATTTAAAAAAAAATGTATTTGCTATTTAGAAAGTCATGTAACAAATTACTTGATGTAAAATGTATTACTTTGAAAACACCACTCATATAAAAAATGAGCTCAACTAAACAAACTAATATTTGTTCAATAATTTTAAAATTATACAAATCTTAACAATTTTAATCAAAACAAAATAGCACAAATAATTTTTTTTTTTTTAAAACAAGATTTATTTCTACACAATATCAACATCCCAAAACATAAAACAAAATTACAAATGACTTATTGGATAACTCATTTGACAAAAAATAAAAACATATAAGAAATTTACAATCTTGAAAAATAATTTTATAATCTATTATCAATTGTGGTTGGCACTTTATTTCAATTTGAAAATATACATTAAAGTTTGATTATTTACTTATTTATACATAGTCTCTTTTATGAATATTATGTCATTGTTAAGCAATATCCACTATAGGAAATATCATAATTTATTTTGAAAATCCATTTTATACATAAATTGTTAAAAAATAGGCCTAAACATTCATAATTTATGTTAATTTCATTGGTACTCTAGTTTCACTATTTTCACACTTATGAATGTTTCTCACACATATCTACATAACTAGAGTATCTTGGCATATACTTTGTTATTTGATATCTAAATTTTTTTACTCATTATAGAATGCCTCAACCATTCATCTTTTAATTCATTTTCATGCAATTATTTAAATGTTTCAATTGTTTCCCTTAAACTCACAAGAAAAAATTAAACCAATATTATCTTAATTTTATTATTTTTTACCCAAAATTTTTTTTTAAAAAAATGGTTCGAGTCAGGTTGACCCGCAAAAAAAGGGGTTGAGTCATGAGTCAACCCGTTTTTGGTTCGATTAAAAAAATTCAGGTTGGAGTTAGGTATTTTTTGGGTTAGGTTGGGTCAGCAAATTTTGACCTGTTTTGCCATATCTAACTGTAATCAGGTCCGGTCATCTCCTTTTCTTCCTTTAATATTGCTATTAGTAATGGTTGTAACATGGTTTTAAAAACCGGTATGGTCAAATAACCGAAAGAGTATCTAGTTCCCAATTTTTACTAGTTTTTGACTGATTTTGGATCTTTTTTTAGGGTTTTTACCAACCGGATTGGTGCTTGTTCCTGATTGAACTGGCTTGTTCAGTTTGGTCCAATTTTTAAAACTACGGTAATAATCCTAGCCAGATCCATACCCTTCTAGAACTCTCAGGTGGGTTTGTTTGTTGATTAAGACCCCGTTAGGTATAGTAGTTTAATAACATGTTTTCAGTTTTTAAACAACATTACACGTATTTTCACACATTTTTTTTCACCCATGTGTATTTCAAAAAAATACAAAAGTACAAATAACGTTATTAGAACAACGTTAGCAAACAGTCCCTAAGTATTTCTAACAGTTGTTGTGTGTTAGATCCATGAGAATTTAGCCTTTGTGACACTGTGTTTGTGTATGTGAATGTTAAACAATATTAGGGTATTGTGAATTGGGTAGTGCTAGTTACATACACCATTACATAGAATATCACTCACATTTTTTTAAATTGAAATCGTGAATTGAAGACATGATTTCAAAATTTTCACATTTTTTATGCATTTTCTGTGTATGAGTTGTATCAGTGTGCGCGTGTGTGATTTTGTGAGTGTGTACGCTGTTGTGCAATTAAGAAAATGATAACTGTTACCTTTGTTTCTCTGTGCTGTTGCTGTGGGGATTTTTGTAAAATTTTTGCAGCTGGTCTCCTTTGTTGCTGTACTTGTAGAGTTGTTGGTGGTTTTTGTGGTTGTCTGTGCTGCTGTCTTTGCTGTTTTCCCTTCCTTAATTTGCCGGTTCTGGTCCTCTTCCCTGATGTATCTTGTTATTGTTTGTTTGTAGTTCTGGACCTAATAATTGGGTGTTCTTTGTATAGTTTGTACAGCCACAGGGATATTTTATTTCACAGTACTCCTCGTAACAACAACTTTTTTAAATTCGTAAATGAGCTGTTCATTGAGCACAAGAAGGGACAGAGCCTGACGCATCTACCAGACTTAGTTATTTAATTGGCAATTTTTGGAATATTAGGTTTGGAGTTATTATTTCTTTATTTTTAAGTGTTTTTAATGATTTTTAGTTAAATTTGGTTTATGTTATGGGTAGGTGTTAATTATGAGTTATTTTTTAATACATTTTCTTGTTTATCAAGTTTTACAGAACTCTTAAATAGGTCACTGAGTTTGCAAACGTTTTTTTAACAATTATTCAATTAATAAAATTCACACTTTGTCTTTCTATTTTCTAGCGAATTCCAAACCATTTTTCTTTGTGGATTTAAGGAGACTCTTGTGGATTCAAAAAACCCTTCTAGATTCAAGGTTATTTTAAAAAATAAACGTGTTTTGTTTCTTATTTTCTAAAAGTAGACAAGTTTAGCTTTTTGATGCTTCCATCCCGCATCAAATGATTTTACAACATTTTTACAATTCATTTGTTACAAATCATACATAATAAGTTTTTATCGGTTTTAATTTCAACCTATATTTTTTTTACTTTTTACTTACAAATAACAACTAATAACAAACTATTATTTAACATTTTTTTGTAAAAATATTATGTGCTGATATTTTTCTAAATTAAAATACTGAAGAATATACTTAGCATATCTCTCCTCATACACACTATGTCAACTTTAAAAAGAATAAAGAAGTGAGTCATGATACTCGCACATCTCTCCTCAAACATGCACTATGCGCCAACTATGTAAAAAGATCCAATCCCAATTCCACCTGGAAAAAACTAAAAAGAATGGATCCCATTTTTTAGCTAAGTATGCTTTAAGCATAAATGAGTCTGTTGTATGGATTGAGGAGACTCCTTGTTGTATTGAACAAGCCCTCATCCAAGATTATGTTTCTGTTTTATTTGAATAATACTTGAAAGATTTCTTATCAAAAAAAGAAAAGAAAAAAAGGGAGTGGTACTATAGAAAAATGTTATTTATGTTATTTTTATAGCGAACAAGTTCAAACTCAAGTTTAAACTTGATTATTAGGTACCCGTTTGGATACTAAGTCTGCGTTCCACGTCCAATGTTTCACCTTTTTTTTTTTTTTTTGAGAAGAGCGTTAAGTTCCAGTAGGTCTCGTACACTATTCACGGGACCTACAAACTTTTTTTTTTTTTTAAACAAAACTTTAATTAAAAATGGGTCCCATAGCACTATTCACACATTTAAAAATTATTTTGCTACAGTGTTTTCAATTTTCAGCAAAATAAGCGGTATTTTTAGGAGAATGATAAGGGAAATGTTAACCAATGCATTGGTTTAGGAGCTATTTTTAGGAATATTTTATTAGAAGAATGATAAAATAATAAATATTGTTGACATCTTTTTATATTTTCCATGAAAGTGGTATCAAAACTTTCCTATTATGGTTTATTAATAATTGCCCTAAGGGCATCCGTTAACATGACCCATATAATAATATATTTGTAAACAAGCTCATGAACATGAATCTTGAATTAACTATGTATAATACTAGTCACTAACCCATTCAATGCATGGGAAAGCTATTGTGTATGAAGATTTAAACAATTCTTTGTTTCTTTCTTCCTCTTTGATTGTACATTAGGATTTCAATCTTAGAAATTCCTCTTCTTCATAGGAAACATTACATTAGTAAACGGAAAATATCAATCAAATTAAACTTAAATTATAATAGGATTCCAGTCCTTAACATCTCAATTATCCAATAAATGTTAAAATATCAATTTCTAATAAATGAAAGACAACTTTAAGACTTTTTATTATTATTTATTTATAATCTTTTTCCTTTGTCGTTTTATAGTAGTCACTGAATAACTCCTTTTGTTCTCCTTGATTGCAAATGTTGGTGTGAGTTGTATATTGCTTTTAACATCAATTTTTTTGAACTTTGTAAAATCACCATCTTGTTCACTTGATAAGTTGCTCTTACATGACCCATATAATAATGTATTTATAAACAAGCTCATGAACATGAATCTTGATTTAACTATGTATAATACTAGTCACTAACTCATGCAATGCATGAGAAAGCTATTGTGTATGAAGATTTAAACAATTCTTTATTTCTTTCTTCCTCTTTGATTGTACATTAGGATTTCAATCTTAGAAATTCCTCTCCTTCATAGGAAACATTACATTAGTAAATGGAAAATATCAATCAAATTAAATTTAAATTATAATAGGATTCCAATCCTTAACATCTCAGTTATCCAATAAATGTTAAAATATCAATTTCTAATAAATGAAAGACAACTTTAAGACTTTTTATTATTATTTATTTATAATCTTTTTCCTTTGTCGTTTTATAGTAGTCACTGAATAACTCCTTTTGTTCTCCTTGATTGCAAATGCTGGTGTGAGTTGTATATTGCTTTTAACATCAATTTTTTTGAACTTTGTAAGATCACCATCTTGTTCACTTGATAAGTTGCTCTTACATTTATTTGAAGTATCACTAATATAAGCATGTCAATAGAACATGTTGAGATTATCTTAAAGGATTGGACAGTCTACAAATTAGGCTTGAATATATTTATTATGCAACATCTTTGAATGGTAGAAAAAATTATAACATTAAACTTAGATATGGCTTTTATGACAATTTGTTAGCAACATCATAGTTAGAAATAGGTCAAATAACCATTGGATATCATTGAAACCATAACAATTCTAAACCAATCTACCAATCAATTAAATAGCTATACAAATTCATTAAGGAAAAAACCATATACAAAATCCAACCACAATAGAATTATAACCAAAAGCAACAATTTAAGAATACCAACATAGATAGTAATGATACAAATTATTCAAAACCTATCAACAACATCCAAGTTGTGAGCAGAAAAAGAAACAATGAATCAAAAGAGCACTAACAAAGCATTAATTAAGCAACTTCTCAAATTCCATCTCCAACTCTTCGTTTCATAATTACACAAATAATTAAAAAATAAACAGTGGCTAAATTTCAAAAAACTAAAAAGCAGAGCTAGGAATAGAATCACTCGCTCACCAAAATCAAAAGCAGGATTCACTACTTAGTCTGTGTGGAGTGTGATCAGTGCACTAATTTTTACATGGGCACATGATTCAAGTATACAATTTCTCTATTTATACAAAAATGCACAATGTGCTATTCGAATTTGATTACATATTTACTTGTAAGCTCTAGACCTGTTAAGATAAATGCCTTAGATCTACAGCTCACGTTGCCTTCTACAACTTTCAGATAAACTTGCAGAGGATTTGGTTCCAACTATTGTATTTTATTTAAATTCAAATGTCTCATCATTATATTTTATCCTTAGCTTCTGTCTAGGACTTTCAGTAGTAACTTGTAATCTATTAATCTAATAGTTTTCTTTTGTATGTTTATATATAATTTCAATACAACTCATGGGTTGGTAATTAAGCCAACACCAATTATATGGATTTTGATTCAACCAACTATTCTGTGAAAGTAAATAGGAGTACACATCATCTCCTTCACCACTACCAGCCCAAATTTGGTTGGTTTTCTTTTATTAATTGTCTCTTAGAAGTTGAGTCACTCCACCATAATTTTGTGGTGCCTTGCTTGATGTATGAACCCATATTCACATATCCACAATTCTTTTCAATATTCATTTAAAACACTAACAGTAGTTGCACTACCATTAAAACCCAAATTTCCAATAACAATCATAAAAATAAAAAATTTAAAAAAAAAACCTTCTCTTTAGGCCAAAAAATCAAGTTTATAAGAGGTAGCCACATGAATCCAGATAAAAGTCCACAAAAGCAAAACAAAAGAAAAAACTTAACAATAGTAAAAGAACTTAATAGAAATTGGATACAGCGCATCTCACCTGTGTAAATTGGGGCTAGAGTTCGAAGCATTGGTGAATGGGCCTGCTTGTTAGGACATTGGAGTATTTGTGATTGTTATGATGGGTACCGGCAGCTATGGCTCAATCATTGGTGGAAGTGATGACTGTAATGGCTTTGGTGGGTAACGGCAGCTATGGCTTGGTCATGGGTTGGAGAAAGAAGGAAATTAGGGAATAAGTTCTTATGTCTGTCTTTTATGCCTTTGAGGAGACTTTCGCATTTGGAATGCTTTTTCAGAAACTATCGAGGATATAGAGAGAAGAGCTTACAAAGGTAGAGAAAATAGTTGGGTTCAGAGAGAACAGCTTATAGAGGCAGAGAGAATGGGATATTAAAATAGGTAAAGAAGAAGGGTTTATCAGGCGGAAAGGAAGTAAAAAACTTAAGAAATAAATTAATTTAAAAAATATCAATGAGGTGTAAATTTGTAGGGCCTACAAAGTTGAGCTTCAGTTATATATATATATATATATATATATATATATATATA
>NW_027069562.1:28587-110015 GCF_002906115.3 Quercus suber
TTCTTTACGTAAACCCAAAGACAATTAATTTGTAGAGTATGGGTCAAAGAACTAGAATTAGCAAGGGATTAATAACAATGGATCATAACCCTTTCAACTGTGCATTGATCAGTTTGTATACATTGATAGTTTGAAACACTCTATTGTTTTTCTTCTCTCTCTTTTCTCCCCTTCTTCTTCCGGGGATCTCATTGACAGGTGCTCCCCTCTATTATATAGTCACTCTTACCCTCATCTCCATCGTCCACGTGCTTCCCATCCATGAACTTGCTCAAGTACCTGTCACGTCAACAGCTTCTTTTCATCTCTGTGTGAGTGGCGGTAGGTTAGGATGCACTGTTCAGAGGTCTTCTCCACATAAATGCGGCCAGAAAAGCTGTTGCAATGCATTGAATACGTGGCAGCAGCCTTTCCCTCAGATATTTCCCCATCCTTATCGTTCCTGAATAGGCTTTGAGCTTATCTTGATCAGGTGGAGTCCTCGGACAGTCATTCAGGCTTTTCCCCTACTCAATTAGTCTCCGATATCATATCAGAGCAAAGCATCTTCCTCGGACAGGAGATGTCCTCCTCGGATTGGAGATATCCTCCTCGGACAACGATGATCCTTCACCAAGAGGATTCCACTCCACTCTGGGCCTTGTCTTCTCCGCATCCCTCTTTTCGGATGTGAAACAGTCCTCTCGTGGGCATTCGGCCCATTAACTTGGGCCTGACCCTTTTCCCCCACATTATCCATATCACATCCAAACCATAAAAATCACACAATTATCTTTCTTTGAAATAAATTCATTGTAGCCAGTCATTCAATTGCTTTGTTTGTTTTTCTCATGTATGTTAGGACTCTAATGCTATGTTTGAAGTTTGGAGGGAAATGAGAGTAGATGGGAGGAGAGTAGTAGGAAGAACACCTGGGTACTGGACTGAGCCAAGGTCTTCCGTGGTCCTCGGACCTAAACCTTCGGCGAAACTAGTTACTTACAGAAGAACACCTGGTACTAGACTGAGCCAAGGTCTTCCATGGTCCTCGGACCCAAACCTTCGGCGAAACTAGTTACTTACAGAAGAACACCTGAGTACTAGACTGAGCCAAAGTCTTCCGTGGTCCTCGACCTAAACCTTCGGCGAAACTAGTTACTTGCAGAAGACCCCCTGGGTACTAGGCTGAGCCAAGGTTTCCGTGGTCCTCGGACCCAAACCTTGGGCAAAACTAGTTTTTTACAGAAGAACGCCTAGGTACTAGGCTAAACCAAGGTCTTGCATGTCCAAGGACTCAAACCTATGAGGAAACTAGCTACTTACAGAAGAATATAAGCGTTAGACTGAACCAAGACCTTGCATGGTCCTCGGACTCAAGCCTCTAGGAAAACTAACCACAACAAGGAGTACCGGGTACTAGACTGAACTAAGGTCTTGCATGGTCCAAGGACTCAAACCTATGGGGAAACTAGCTACTTACAGAAGAATACAAGCGTTAGACTGAACCAAGACCTTGCATGGTCCTCGGACTTAAGCCTCTGGGAAAACTAACCACAGCAAGGAGTACCTGGGTACTAGACTGAAACAAGGTTTTGCATGGTCCAAGGACTCAAATCTATGGGAAAACTAGCTACTTACAAAAGAATATAAGCATTAAACTGAACCAGGCCTTGCATGGTCCTCGGACTCAAGCCTATGGGAAAACTAACCACTGCAAGGAGTACCTGGGTACTAGACTGAACCAAGGTCTACATGGTTCACAGATTCAACATATGGGGAAACTAGCTACTTACAGAAGAATACAAGTATTAGACAGAACCAAGACCTTGCATGGTCCTCGGACTTAAGCCTATGGGGAAACTAGCTATTTACAGAAGAACAAAAGCGTCAGACAAAACCAAGATGTGGCGTGGTCCTCGGACCCAAACTTGTGGGAAAGCCAATTACTTCACAAGACTAAGTCCCAGCCATAACTAAGGTATTGAGCAAAACATCAAGTATAATAGGTAAAAGGAAACATCATCCGAAGAACTAAAAACGAACAACTGAATATATTATAAAGAGAAAGTATATAGTTCCGTTACAATGATGCCAAGCCAAAAGGTGAAATAAAATGAATAAAAAAATAAAAAAAAATAAATAAAAATAAAAACAACAAAACAGACAACAACAACAAAATCAGAGTGGCCTAACCATCAGAATGGGATAGCCCGGCGAGGTGGCCTACTTCCCCAACTCAGTAGACAGCTTGTCCTAAGGAGTCTGCTGGAGGGTTTCTACTGGTACACGGGACTCTGGCCCGGAGGGGCTACTTTTGAGGATCCTTCCTCAGTAGGAGGGATCTAGGGGACAACTGGCGCAGCTCGGGAGTTAGCAGGAGGCTTCGCCACATCCTGGGGCACTTCTTGGCTACCAGCTCCCGCCCCCTCCAACATTCAATGGCGCTCAGTCTCCTCAAAAGGCTTATCTGCTGAAGTTGAGTCCTCGGCAGCACCAGTCTAGCCTTCATCTGTCGCTTGTAGGGCGGAACCAGCCTTAGGAACAACGGAGATAACTCTCGAATAGCAGTAGGGTAGTACACACTCTCGGCCCTCCTCAGTCAGATGAGGCTTCAACCCCCGCTTGGTTGAGGGCCTCACTAAGTCTCGGAGCAGAAGCACCTGCATACTTCGGGGATTTGAGCCTTAAGGGCAGCCTCAGTTTTGGCCACCCCTCAGTAAAGGCCTCTTCCTCCGCTTGCTCACAGAGCACTCAGTATCTACTCTCGTAAACACGACTTCATCTTTAGCCCTCATGGCCTCGTCCCTAGCGTACTCGGCAATGCCTCTCGCCGCCACAGCCTCGGCCAGCTTGTTCTTCAGTCAGCAATATCCTCTTTGGCAACCTGCAGCTGACCCTCGACATCTCGCAAGCGCCCTGTCTGGTCGATCACTGCTTCATGGAGCTGGCCAAGTCAGATGTCGCCTTGTCCCTAGCCCTTGTCATCTCCTTCAAACCTCTACTGCCTTCTTGAGGTCCACTCAAATTTCTTGAGAGACTCGCGGCACTCAAGTACTTATGTGTGCTCCTAATCTAGGCTTACCCTGGTTGTCGGCCTCCTCGTCCAGCCTAAAAACGGCCTGGATAGCCTGCAAACCGAAAACAAAAGACCGTAAGATAAGTATTGAGCAACAAAATTCAAACAATGGATGTCAATGAGATCCCCGGAAGAAGAAGGGGAGAAAAGAGAGAGAAGAAAAACAATAGAGTGTTTCAAACTATCAATGTATACAAACTGATCAATGCACAGTTGAAAGGGTTATGATCCATTGTTATTAATCCCTTGCTAATTCTAGTTCTTTGACCCATACTCTACAAATTAATTGTCTTTGGGTTTACGTAAGAAAACTGAACCCCACAGATAACAATATTGATTTTTTTGTGTTTTGAAGTTCAGTTGGTAATTTGGAAGTGCCTTGGTTATTTTCATAATTTTCTAATGGTTGTAGAGTCTTTTTATTATTTCAAATGTTGGATAGCTTTTGGCTTCGTTTGATTGAAGGGATGGAAAATTGGAGAGATGGAAAAACTCTTTTATTTGGTTGAGAAGAAAATTGAGAAGATAAAAAATAATGTTTGTATAAATTTATTCTTATACTTTTATTATATAGAACATTATAAATTTTTTATATAACTTACAGACATATTACTATCTAATATTTTTTAATTACACAATTATTATTTAAAAAAAGCCATTTCCACATTTTATTAACAAAAAAAAAAAAAAAGCCACAAACAATTAGCCGTTGGTGCCATTTTTTTGTGGTTCTTTTGCTACTCACTTTATGAAGTTGTAAAAAAAAAAAGTTCCTTTTTTAAGAATAAAATTGGTTCTCCATTTTTTCCATCGACCCATTTTTTCACTCCAACCAAACAAACACTTTAAGTAATTTTGAAAAGGATTTGGGGACTGTAATTTAAGAAAAATTGGAGTTCAATTGAAATTTTGAAAAAGTTTAGGGGTCAAATTATAATTTTGGAAAAGTTTGTGTGAAAATTTTGGGGTTAAGAAGTGATTTCGCAAAGTGTGTGTGAAATGTAAATATACAAAGTGCAGATTGGTGGGCTTTGTTGTCGGGTTGGTTTAACAACTGAATTTATTTAGGCCTTTTGAATGGGTCTCGAGTATTGTTGTTTTTGTTGAATTTATTTTGTGGGCTTGGCTTAATGCGGATTGGGCCGAAATTTCTGTTGGGCTTCAAGTGTTTTAACGTGAATTTGGGTTGGTTTGGTATGGACTGTGTTAAAGTTTTTGGACTGGTCAATAGATAGTGTTTATTTTAGTTGTCNGGCCCCATAATGACTCAAGCCAGCTTTTCGGAAACGTGATACATGGGACACTTTTGCATGCGTGTCCCAACTATGTCCTTTAAAAAAAATTTGCAGGACATGGTTGGGACACAGGAACAAAATGAATCAAATATTCTTTCACAAAATAAAAAGAACATTTATGCTCTAATAGTAACAGCGCATTTGAAAATTAATAAATATTCTTATTATTGGTTTGTATTCTAATTTTTTTTTTTTTTTACAAGATAGAATTCTACTCTAGTATAATCTAAGTATATGTGTGTGAAACTCCATCTTAGATACTTGAACTCCAGCCTTTGCCCCCCACACCTCACAAGCACTTATACTTATAGAATGACCGTCACATCAAAGGTGTGCGGTGGTGTATTCTAATTTTTAAACATCATTTAATAGTTATGAATTCACTTTATTATATCCATTATTGCTCTTTTATATATATATTGTGTGTGTGTGTGTGTAAAACATCATATGAAAAATAAATGCTTAATAATATATAGAAAATATAAATAAAATACATTTGATAATTATTAATAATATGTCTTGCCATACCCATGTCCTATTTTTTCAAAAAAAAAAAAATGTTATATCGTCATGTCGTACTCATTTCATGATCATGCTTCCTAAGTATCCATTGTTTCATACAACGCATATACAGAAAACTCACAGTACCCAAATATTGTTTCACATTCGCATACACAAACATAGCAACCTCACTGTCTTTAACCAAACTCACCAAAACGAAAACCAACGAAACAACAAACCCGACCTGATTATTACTGAGTTGTTGACATACCCGATTCATCAGAGGATGAGAGTTGGGCTGGGTGGCCCGTGTTGGATGGCCCAAATAGTTTTTAAATAACTGCAGCCCACTCTAATTAAAATTCAGATGGCCCACCAATTCAAGCCCAAATCCGTAAACATCTAGCCCAACAGACTTACAAATAATACCCAGCCAGCGTGAAGCAACCAAATACTAAAAAATTATGATTGAAAATTTTAATAAAATTATATATTAAATAGAATTTTTACTAGTAATTAGTGATATGGAAGTGTTGATGTGGATAAAACAAAGAAAGTGAACGTGAAAATTTATTTAAAAAATAAATTAAAAAAAAAAAAGAGTAAGAGTTAAGTTTCAAGAACAAAACAAAGGGAAAGTAAAAAAATAACTAGAGTTTTTAGAGAACTTTCAAACTTGAAATGAAGGAGCAAACTCATCGTAATATTCAATGGTGAAGATGGTCTGAAGAGCAACTAAGAAATTTAATTAAAAAAAAAATCACTTCAACAATCAGTGTAAAAATCGAGGTTGGTGATTTTTTTGTTGTTGTTGTTGTTGAGAAAGAGACAGAGAGAGTGATTTTTCAGCATTTATGTGTGAGAGAATAATTAGTTATACACTCTAAAATTGAGAAAAACAAATAGTCATTGTCACATCTAATAATTTTTTTTTCTTTTTTCTGGTTTTTCTTTGATAAAAAAATTACTTTTAATTTCGTGGCTAATATTTGGGACTTAATTAATACAACTGTAGGGAGAAGGGTCCAAAAATTCATATATTGGATCGTGGGCCTTATCTGGGGACATGGCGTGTCCAAGGAGAGGTAAGTAATTAAGAGAAGCTCTAAGTTTGAAACCACATAAAAAGAGAACGGAGGAGGATGGTCTAAGGAGAAGGTACTTCTCAGATATGGTAAATATTGATCAGCTCTATATTTCAACAATCTAGGTGACCTTCCAGGGAATTTCCACGAAAAGGATGATCAGCATGCACGTACAGAAGCGATAAGAACTCAGAAATATCTAAGGGAAAAGATGCTATCAGCGTATTAAATGCACTGCAGCTACTTTTTTGGCCGCATTTATGTGAAAAAGACCCCTGAACAGTGAAATCCCAACCACTACAACTCACAGGAAGCCAGAGAAGGTGCCTGATGAGACATATACTCAAGTGAAGGCTTAGATGATGGACAAGTGTAGGATCAAGATAGGTAAGAAGGAACTATATATTGTGAAAGATCTCCCATAAGTAGTGGAAGAAAGAAAGAAAAAGAGAAGGATTACTGTAGCATTCATAACTGGGTTGATAATTAGTTTTATTAATTGATATCATAATCTGCCTTCTTAGACGAAGGTTTCGTTCATTCTTATATGTCTTTCCTGCATGTTCCTTTTTTAAATCCATACTAGCCGTTATTAAAATTCACTAAGGCCCAGCTCTTTATCCCATTCTCTACAAATTTATTGTATTGGGCTCATTAAACCATTACCCAATCCTTCTTTGGACTTGGCTGGAAAATTGTGACCTTAGAACAACTATTGATACATACATATTTCAATTTGTTAAAATTTGGGGGCCTTAGGCGCCTACTTGCCTCATACTTTGAGCCGACCTTGTGTGTCCGACATGGATGCGACACTCTAAATGAAGTGTCTATGTTTCATAAGTTGTATGTGTGTGATTTTGTGAGTGTGTACAGAGGTGAGATATTGAGGTATGTATATTGTGTATTCAATGCATTAAAGCAAGAAAATGGAATCTGCTACCTTTGTTTCTCTTGTTGCTGGTGGGGCCTTTTTAAATTGTTGATGATGCTAGTCTCCTTTGTTGCGGTGCTTGTTGATGATGCTAGTCTCCTTTGTTGCTGGTTCTGATCCTATTTGGTAAGTTTGGTTTTCGTTTTTGGTCTTCTTTTTATTGCTTGTTTGCTGTTTGGTATATCTGCTCGGTCTTCTTGGTACCGTGTGATTGAGTATGTAGTTAAGTGGTGTTTATATACCTTCTCAAAGAAAGAAAAGAAAAGAAAAAGTAGTGTTTATATTAACGCATATCTGATTGTAGAAAATAATATAACGTGTATGTTATGCATCTCTCTTGGGATTATAGAAAATAATATAACGCGTATCTTGTGCGTTGGGATTATAGAAAATAATATGACGAGTATCTTGTGCGTCTCTCTTGGGATTATAGAAAAAAATATAATGCGTATCTTGTGCGTCTCTCTTGGGATTATAAGAAAAAAGGATAATTGCAGTAAACTCATTTGTAGTTTGACCTAAAATCACTTTATCTACTCGTAGTTTAAAAAGTGTCGCTTTGCTCACGTAAGGTTTACTTCGTTTGTTTCCTGTAAATCACTTTTGTTAAAAATGGGGGCAAATGTGTATTTTTGCTCTAATTTTATGTCTCTCTCTTCCCAAAACAAAACAAAACATACAAAAACAATGAAATTTTTTTTATAAAAAAAAATGCTAGTATTTGTAAAAAATTTTAAAACTGGCCCAAGAACTCCAATAAATCACAAAATGTTTTTGTAACACACTTGAAGCATTCCACCAACAAAAGTGGCATTTCTTTCTCAAATTCTCATATCAAACATGGCTTCCACCTCTATTTCAATCAATATTACCACCATTGCACAGATTGTGACAATGGTAGGTGATAAGCTCTCAATCATGAATTATGTCATGTGGCGTGACTAAAACAGAAGGTTTCCAACAACCAAAAGCTGTCTCCACTCAAGGAGGAAAAAAGGGAAGTCAACCTACCTACATGACTAGGAAGCAAGAATATAGACTAACAGAGAGTCTCATTATTGACCTTGACGCAACACTAGAAGTTTGGAAATGTTTTTAGGATGACTCAAACCCCAGTTTAGTCTTGGGATTATAGAAAATAATATAACGTGTATCTTGTGCATCTCTTTTAGGATTATAAATAATAATAATAATAATGCGTATCTTGTGCATCTCTCTTGGGATCATAGGAAAAAAGGATAATTGTAGTAAATTTATCTGTGATTTGACCTGAAATCACTTTACCTACCCGTGGTTTAAAAAGTGTCACTTTGCTCATCTAAGGTTTGCTTTGTTTGTTTCCTGTAACCCACCTTTGTTAAAAATGAGAGCAAATATGTATTTTTGCTTTAATTTTATGTCTCTCTCTTCTCAAAACAAAACAAAACATACAAAAACAAGGAAATTAAAAAAAAAAAAAAAGGCTTTTTGTAAAAAATTTAAAACTGGCCCAAGAACTCCAGTAAATCACAAAATGGTTTTGTAACACACTCAAAGCATTCCACCAACAAAAGTGGTATTTCTTTCTCAAATTCTCATCTCAAACATGGCTTCCACCTCCATTTCAATCAATATTACCACCATTGCACAGATTGTGACAATGGTAGGTGATAAGCTCTCTATCATGAATTATGTCATGTGGCGTGACTAAAACAGAAGGCACTACAAAAAAATGGTCCTATAGTGGGCGTTTTTTTTAGTGGCGTTTGTAAAAAACGCCACTATAGGTGCCCTATAGTGGCGTTTGGAAAAATGGGTCTATAGTAGCGTTTTAAAGGCCTATAATGGCGTTTTTAAAATGCCACTATAAGCACTTTTTTTTTTTTTTTTTTTTTTTTTTTTTTTTTTTTTTTTTTCGGTTGGGTAGGGCCTATAGTGGCGTTTGCAAACGCCACTATAGCCCAGCAAAAAAAAAAAAAAAAAAAAATGGGGACCTATAGCGGCGTTTGGAATAGGACCTATAGTGGCGTTTGTCAAATGCCACTATAGGCAATTTTTTTTTTTTGGTTGGATAGGGCCTATAGTAGCGTTTGACAAACGCCACCAGAGGCCTTGTAACAGTAGGACCTATAGTGGCGTTTGCAAACGCCACTATAGCCCAGCAAAAAAAAAAAAAAAGAATTCAACAAAAAAAGGGACCTATAGTGGCGTTTACCAAACGCCACTATAGGTCCAAAAAGTGCTTCTTCCACAATATTCCAGCGCGCACACACACACACACAAAAAAAAAAAAAAGAACTGAATGAGTTTGAGCGGTAAAGAAAACCATGGAATATGCCTAGGATATTCTATGGCATATTCCAAAATATTTGAATATAATATATATATATATATATATATATATTATATTTAAATGTATATATTTATATAAATGAGAGATGCTATGTCCATAATATTTTCACAACAAATCATAAGTGGTTAATTGTTATTGATTCAAATTTGAACATAACAATAAGATTATATTTTTGCTTAGCAATAATAACTAGCAGCAACCTGTCACTTAAAATTTGTTGTAAAAATGTTATGAAAATGTTGTTGACATATCATTTCTCTTTATATATATATATATATATATATATGTATGAGAGATGCTACGTTTACAATATTTTCACAACAAATCATAGGTGGTTAATTAATTGTTGTTAGTTCAAATTTAAACCTAACACTAAAATTAATTTTTTACCCTAATATAACAACCAGTATCAACTTATCACTAAATTTTTTTTGTAAAAATATTATGAAATTATTGTAAA
This sequence comes from Quercus suber, assembly GCF_002906115.3. NCBI lineage: Eukaryota > Viridiplantae > Streptophyta > Magnoliopsida > Fagales > Fagaceae > Quercus > Quercus suber. The sequence goes on from NW_027069562.1 coordinate 38,250, forward strand.
TATATCATTTATATATATATATATATATATATATATATTATATATATATATATATTATATATATATATAAAATTTAAAAAAACATTAAAACTCCCCACCTACCCCCACTCTCCCATATCTCTCCCTTATCTCCTCAGACTTCTTTGCTCTTTTGGTTTCTTTTGTTTTTTCCTTTGTTTCTTTTTCTCCCTAGCTTGTCTCTCCACGCCAAAGTCTCAGACCTCCCCTTTTTTTTTTTTTCCTTGTCTCCGGTACTCCTCCATCTTTCTTCTTTTCTTTTTCTTTCACTCTTCTTTCACTTCACACATGAATTGATTCTTTTCTATTCCTCTCCATTTTGATTTTATTTATTTTGTTTTATTTGTGGTGGTGTTAATGTTTGTGGGTTTTGGATTTGCAGATAATGTTGCAGCTTATGGATTTTGTTCAAATTTGTAGATGGTGTTTGAAGCCATTGGTTGTATAGTTGCAGGTAAGCATTTTTTTTTTTTTTTTAAATTTATGATTGTTTTGGTCTATTTATTTTTTGATAATAGTTTTGGTCTATTCCTTGGATGTGAGCATGTTACGTTTGATTTTGAACTTTTTTAGGTGGGTTTGTGTTTTCATTTTAAATTTGCTGGGATAGTTATAGTACTGTTTGTATTTGAAGTTGCTATTTTTTTTATTTTTTTTAATTTTTGGATGTGAGCATGTTGCATGTGTTTGATTTTGAATTTTTTTAGGTGGGTTTGTGTTTCATTTTGAATTTGCTGGGATAGTACAGTGTTTGTATTTTGTTTTGTATCTTTTAATTTAATTAAAATTGTAATATTAATTTAATTACAATCTTAATTCAATTAAAAAAACATTTTCACGCCAAAAAAAAATTCTTTTGATTACCAAAAATTAATTTTTGGTAATCAAATTTTTTTTTGTTTTTTTTTTTGGGGCTATAGTGGCGTTTTTAGAGTCTATAGTGGCGTTTTACAAACGCCACTATTGTACCGTCATTATAGACCTATAGTGGCGTTTACAAACGCCACTATAGAGTAATTTAAAAAAAAAAAAAAAAAGCCTATAGTGGCGTTTGACAAACGCCACTATAGCCTTTTTCGAAAAAAAAAATTGGTCTATAGTGGCGTTTGGAAACGCCACTATAGGTCTATAATAGCGGTACAAAAGTGGCGTTTGCAAACGCCACTATAGCCCAAATGGGCCTATAGTGGCGTTTTAGTACCTATAGTGGCGTTTGTCAAACGCCACTATAGGCCCAGTTTTTTGTAGTGAGGTTTCCAACAACCAAAAGCTGTCTCCACTCAGGGAGGAAAAAAGGGAAGTCAACCTACCTACATGACTAGGAAGCAAGAATATAGACTAACAGAGAGTCTCATTATTGACCTTGACGCAACACTAGAAGTTTGAAATGTCTTTAGGATCACTCAAACCCCAGTTTAGTCTTGGTTGTGGGTTTGTGCAGGTTAGTGAACAAAACAATTGACTGAATCAAAGCAAACCCCACTATCAAAACCCCAAATCTTTGCTTTAACTATTTAAACACAGATTTAATAAAAACACACTATCAAAATCACTACCCTTTATACCAAAACCCAAATTTCTTCGTGACTTATAATAAACAACACAACAAATCTAGAAAAGAATTATTGGGAAATAAGCTCGTGAAGTCTCCTTGTCTTTGGAAAGCCAAGATCTAGATGATTTTTGAATGGAGAAAAATTTCAACAAATAAATGAATTATAATCTCATCATACTACATTCAAAATTGCTCCAAAAAGAAAAAATTACCAAAACCCATTTGTTCACAAAGCTCAATCTCACCAAAACAATGCAATCTCTTAATTTTCATTATTACCCACTTCAAAATTTAGTTAACCCATCAAAACCTATGTAATAATCATAGAAAATTCACCAAGAGAGGGGGCTGGGTTCTTGTGCAGTTATGAAGTTTGAAATGCTAGAAAATTTCATGAAATTTTTTTTTTACCATATAGCATTTTTTTTTAATCTTGTTTTCCTTGTTTTTTTATGTTTTGGGAGAAGAGATATATAAAATTTTAGCAAAAATACATATTTGCTCCAATTTTTAACAAATGTGGGTTGTGGGATACAAACGGAGCAAACCTTTGGTGGGCAAAGTGACATTTTTTAAACCACAGATAAGCAAAGTGATTTCTAACTAAACCAAATGTGGGTTAACTGTAATTACTCCTAGAAAAAAAAAATATAGGGCTTTTTGTGGTGTAGTCTTATTAAATTGTTTTAAATTTTTTATAACAAAAATCACAATGTCTTTTATTAAGAACAATAATAATACCTTAAGGGTAAATTCTGCATATTCACATGTAAACTTGTGTAAACTTAAAAATCACCAACATTAATCCATGTAAACTTATGTAAATTTATATTGTTATTACATTAACCTGTAAATATACACAATTACTATTCACATGAAAATTTATTTTAATACTTTTTACTCATATACACAAAGCGAAGGAGAGATAAATGATTTGAGAGAGTAATAAAAATTTGATAAAAGAAATAATATTTTAATAAAGTATAGTGTAAAATAGGTAATTTGATGCATGTTTTAATGTTAAAATAGATTGAATTTTTTGCATGAGTTAATGTGAAAATGCTATCTAATGAGTTTGGTAACTTTTGCAAAATAAAATTATTAGCTGAATAATCCTATTTTTCAAATGATTATGTGCAGTGCATAGCTTACTAAACCACGCTAAGTGATTGTGTACAATCATTTTAAGTGTTTCTAAAAAAAATAATAAATTTTAAGTGACACATGTGCTGGTTCTGGTCCTCTTCACTGGGGTGTATTCTCTTCTCATTATTGCTCATTTTCTTTTCTCTCAAGGCTCTTTCTAGTATAGTCTTATTCAAGTGTTTTTTTTTCTTCTTCTTCTTCTTCTTTTTTAATCACCAAAAACCACAATTGCATAACTTGCGCTGGGTTTAGTTAGTCTTATTTAAGTGCACATTTAAATAATCCGTATTTACACCGAGAAATTATTAGGTCCACCAGAATGATTGTTAAAGTGGTCCTCCTAGTCATTTTAGCCAATAAAACGCTTCTATATATGCAAATGTAACATCATCTAGTAAAAAAATTATAAGGTCCTCACGGTGAATAATTCTAATTCAACAATTTTAAGTAGGTGGAAGTCTTTTAATGGAATAGTGGACAAGTGACATAGTCCACAAGACTCCTAGAGTATTGCATAATTTCTCTATCTAGTGAGTTTTAATTTTTAATTCTTGTGCTGATTAGAAATTTGACTCATACATTTCCATAAATGACATTATTGCATTGGTTGGGAGGATCATTTCAACACTCCTCCCTAATAATTTCTTGTGGGTGGGGTAAGTTTGGAAAAATGCATTTATTAGCATCTTCCTTTCCAAAGAGTAACCGGAAGTGTGACTTTGAAAACGCAATAAAGGCACCAATATCCTATGCTCTTTGATGAAAGGTATCTTATACTTTAATTGACCTTTATCTTGCCTTGAATTTCTTAATTCATTGGTGGGCCGTTCCGCAGTATGTAGAATTTGTGTCTTGGGTTGTCACCGATATTTAATGTTTATGTTGTTGGTTTCTTCAGGTTTGACGTAACATTCATGCACTAAAGACATGATGAAATATTTTCTGTTAATTTATATTTCACGGGAATGGTTACCCTTCCATTGGATCAAAGAAAGGGTAAGGCAAGGAGAAAAACTATTTTATGCTCATTAATATTAAAACTGCTTTTCTTAGCAATTTCTTTGCTTTGCCTCAGCTCTTTCTATGAGCCAGATGGTTTTGAAATAATTTGTTCATTAATATTAAATTGCTTTTCTTAGAAATTTCTTTGCTTTGCCTCAGCTCTTTCTATGAGCAAGATGGTTCTCAAATAATTTGTTCATTAATATTAAAATTTATTTTCTTAGAAATTTCTTTGCTTTGCCTCAGCTCTTTCTGTGAAGCCAAATGGTTTCGAAATAATTTTTTCATTAATATTAAAATTTACTTTCTTAGTAATTTCTTTGCTTTAACTTAGGTCTTTCTATGAACCAGATGGTTTTTGAAATATTTGTTCATTAAATTAAGAGAAATTAACTTTACCGAATCCACGAACTCTTCTACTATGAAACTGTTGCACACAAACTCGCTTGTTTATGACTCTAAGATTTCCACTTAAAGATTTTAGATCAGCAACTATGGTTAACAGATTTCACACAAACTTCCCTATTTGTGACTCCAAGAAATCCACTTGAATGTTTTGACCAACACCATGTTGATTTTTCTCTATATGCTCTTGAACTCTCACAAATTGAATAGATGGAGGCTTAGATCTACTTTGAAAGTCTCTAGTATAGTGAGATTGAGAGAAACTTGGTTATACAAACCTAGCCACACAAACAGTGATTTCACTCTCTAAAAAGCCAATCTAGGGATGGCTTATGGTGTCCTTTAAATAGCACAACAAAACGAATCACAAATCGAGCTTGAAACAAGAAAGTTGTGAACTTTTTTGCATTCCAAATTTTTGCAGATATTGCAATCTCGATCGATCAAACTAGGTGTCGAGCTTGCAATCAAAAATCTCGATTGGTTGAGCGTGTTGAGCTAGCAGTCGAACTGAAAGAAACTTTGTTTTCTTACTTTGAACTAGATTCTTTCTTAATCTGAACTTGGGTCTTTGTCTTGGATTATAAATACACCTTTAACACACTCAAGACTCGTCAAAAACACTATAAATGGATTACATTTGATCGCGGTTTGCCAACCTAAAATATAGACTCTACAATCTCCCATTTTGGAAATTTGTGACAAAATCCAACTACAAGGAATGACCCAAATTTACAAAGAACATCAATTCATTCACTCACCTTCATGTTGTCATGGTTTTATGTCCTTAAGATGCTGCATTTGGTCTGTAAAGTTGTGATTTACAACTATGTGTTTTATTGGCTTTTATTCCGTGCCAAATTTGATTGTAATTTCTATCAATCGTTTATACCCTGTATTTGTTGTGGGAATTGTTGTAAGGGGTGTGTGATAGAGAGTGTGTGAAGACTCAAGCAAGTTGGAAGCTGATGGAATCTCGCGGGTATCTCGCGACTAAGCTTCCGCGAAGTGAAGCATGTGCCCTGCACATGCTGGAATGCGAAGAGTCATGACAGATGGAGACAGCTGTCTTTCGCGAGTATCTCGCGGGTAAGGCCTTCCGCGAGACACCCGCGAGACATGCTGTTCTGCCAGCCTGTACTGACTGACTCACACATTTTGCACCTATCCTATATAAACCCCCATTACCCACAAATGTTGAGGAATGCTTCAGAGAGAAAACCCTAGCCAAACACATTTGTAATTAGAGATTGTCATCCCACCTTTCTCTATACACTTGCTTGTGGTATCTCCTCAACCCTTCCCTCTCCATTTTCACACCATTGAGAGGTTGATAGCCCAAACACTTACCACACCTTTGGAGAGTGTTGTGTGACGTTTTGGTGCTGCTGGGAAGCATTGGAAGAAGCCTGGAATGGCAGATGCAACATGGAGCTTGTTGCGGGATCCAGATAACTAAGACAAGACACGGTTCCGAGAAGCCTTGTTGGAGTAGGAGCTTGGAGGGCTTAGGTACATCGGGTAGATTAGGCTTGGAGGGTCTCTTGCTTACTCATGTATCCCAACTGATTGTCTAGTGGATCGATTTCCGCTTGGAGGGCGGCGGAGAGGTTTTTCGCCGAGTTCTTCGGTTTCCTCTTCGAAAACACGTCTCGGTGTTTTCTGTGTTTGTATCCTTCTTCCCTACTCCTATTCATTTCATTATTACTGCTGAGTTGCTTTAATTATGGATTAGAGTAGTTGTTTTGCTTATATGCTTGTGTTTACACTATTCCGCGCTTATTATTAAGTTTGTGTAAAATCTATCGAGCCATAATTTTAATTGGGGGTCTAAATAGCTCTTGTGTTTTCAACACATTTTCGAGCTTTCATGGTCGCATAAACACTGCAAGACCACTGTCGAGCCACTATGATTCTTGGCCTCAACTACTCTAACGCCAAACCTTAGACTAATAAACTTGTAGTATAAGTAGGAGACTTGTCTTACCCACAAGGTCGGATTGGGCTTGTGCTTGGGCTAATATTCCACTGTTAATTTTCAACTTTGTTCAATACATAACTACATTGTCCCCTCCTTTACAACTTAACTTTGGCAAAGACTAACAGGATGACTGAATTAAATAAAGTTGAAAGTTAGAGGACTGAATTGAATGAAAGTGAAATTAAATAATTGAATATGCAATAATTTATAATTCATCCAATTTCTATTAAACTTCCAAAAAATCTAATGCATAATTGCATTCTATCAGTGGTTCCACACTTCCACCATAGGGGGAGCTCCTGCAAGCTATATTGATTCATTCATGATCACTTTACTACCTTGTTACCTACTCTGTGAACATGGGCTTACCGAACAGTTGCAAATCTTTGGAGCTTTTGTGGCTGCCGACAACATGATCCATGGACAATGGGCTACAAGAAATGTCCATAATGCATGGATTGTGGTCTCCTAGTCCAGCCTAGAAAATCCACACGTGCTATCCTCCATTTAGGTCCTCTCACACATTTGTTTTTGTTGGTAGAGTCAGTGCAAACTCACCGAAGGAAATAAAATTTTTTACTTTACCTTAGCCAGCACTTTGCCACTTCATACGATGTCCCACAAACCATTGCTCATCCTCCACTTAAGCATCCACTGTACAGAGCTTGATGGGCTTTGTAAAAAGTCGAGTGGTACAAACTACAAACCAAGAAGCACCCATTTTTCGGCTGCATCTCCAAAGAACATTGAGGTGGGGTATTATTTGGCCTTCGAAATTTTGAAGGAATTGAGTGAGTATTTGCCACCAATTAAGCCATGGATGTCCCAGTAACCTTTGTAATTGGCTACTAGTATGATATATTGATGTTATTTATCAAAGAATAAAAAATTACACATGTTTCATAGCTGCCTAACTACAGAACTAGTAACAGCCATCTCCTCAGCGTTATATATAGTTCCAAAACATATTTGTTCATTTTGTTGTACGCTTGTACTCAAAATGAAACAAATATTAGATAGCTGATTTCATATTTGTCCCAAAACTGCCGAGCAACTATATTCCTCCACCAAAAAAACACTGCCATATTAGTTATGCAACAATACTGGGACAATTAAGTGCATAAGTTTCATAACAACATTGGCAAGATGATAGAAAAACTAAATATTCTAGAAGACAGAATAATCAAGCTTCGCTTACATACAGGTAGAAATGATTATACTTAATCATTTAACACAACAAAATCAAAATCAAAGAGCACTATTACTTTTGAATGATTCACAGTAGAGCCCACAACCACCTTTTTATCCTTCTTGCTTCTGATTTATTAATCAATCACTCTTTTCACTAAGAGATTAGAACCCTTTGATGGACTTTCATTCCTGGCACAGACAAAGACTAACACATGTTAGCAATCAAGTCTGCTATTTTTTTTTTTAAAGTAAAAAAATTACATGACCAAAGAATTATATTGGAAAAGAGAAGGAACAAATAAAATCTGCAACAAAATGCATACTATTTAAACAAAGATCGTTTAAGTCCTCCATGAAATTTCACAGAATTAGCCTCTATAATGTAACAGAACCGTAGATTGGTCTTCACAAGATTTATGCAACCAAAAATGATGACATCAATACTAAGACAGTCAACTAAGCAAACAAATGCAGATTCATTAAACTCCATTGTTTTACCTATTGTTCTTCTGCGTGGTATCAATCACATTGTCACCGTCAAGTAAAAGAAGACTCCACGATAAAAGTTGTGGCCTGAAACGACTTGGGAAGCTTGCGAATTTCAACCATCTTGTGTATTTTATTTTCTCTGTCATACCTAATAAGATAGGTACGATCCATATGCAGTTCTTGGAAAACATTAAAGGCTCCCAATACTAAAAATTCGAAGCCACTACACTTAGCTCAATTTTATAAATCCGAGTCCAATAACCCCCTTCCCCATATTCTTTCATTAACCAAACATCATTGAACATTCCCCTAGAAATCACAATGAAACAGAGGTGTCCTTCCAATACTTCCAACCAAGTCAGACAATGCTTGGGTTTTGAAGCGGCATTGTAAAGACCTGGAATTTTTCAGTGGCAAGATTGAAAGCAACAATGTTCTTCAGCCCATCCTCAGCAACTACCCATTGTGAAGCTCCATTCAATGATACCAAGTGGGAACATATTGACCACTCCCGTTTTGGCCTTTGATCTTCAATTTTTATTTCCAAGACTTTGATTTAAGACTACACACCTTGACTTCAAACTCCATTAAAGATGTTGGAGAGATTCTTAGCAATGAAAATTTTTGGAAAAGGAAAATTTGGTGGGAAGAGATGGAAGTGGTTAGGACCATGCTTCAACTCTCTCCTTGCCTAGTCCCTAGTCCATATCTGTCTCACTTTTTAATCTCTAATAATTGATAGGATTGGATGAAAATAGTATGCATTCTGTAAGAATATAAAGATGAAGGAAGGAAAAGATGTGGGAACACAGAGAGAAATTGAGAGAGAAAAAATGAAGAATTTTCTCTAATTCATATATTGAATGAATCTATACAGCAAATAGACTTATATACATTTATCCCTAATCTTTGAATCTAAGCTCCCAAACCAGAGCATAACTACCTATCCAAACTATAAGGAAATTAGTTACTGCACGTGGGAAGATTAGTTACAACACACGTGTAATACAACCTGAATTAAATTAACATCTAAACTACTTGCAGTTTAGCTATTGAACTAAAATACTTGCATCTATCTGCTGTGTCGTTTTGCTCTTCTTCCCTCTCTTCTTATTCTTTACACTTTGATCTTTGACTATCTAATACTCCCCTTCAAGATGAGGCTCAGTGCTGTGTATGTCTAATACACTCATCTTGGAAATTAAGAACCTCAACTGTTGACTGCTCAGTGCTTTGGTAAACAAGTCTGCTAGTTGTGTATGTGTAGGAGTAAAGAACAAACGAATCACCTTTTCTTGCACCTTATCTTGAACCAAATGGCAGCCTACTTCTATGTGCTTTGTCCTCCCATGGAAGACAGGATTCTCACCAATATAAATTGTTGCCTGATTGTCACAAAAAAGCATGCCATGTTGTGGATGATCAACTTCTAAGTCCTTCAATAGAGCTAGTAGCCAAGTCATTTCACAAACAGCCAAGGCCATTGCTCTATACTCAGCTTTAGCTGAGGATCTATAAACTATAGATTGTTTCTTAGATTTCCATGAAACCAATGAATCTCCTAAGAATACACAAAATCCTGTAATTGATCTTCTAGTGTCTACACAAGAGGCCCAATCTACATCTGTGTAAGCTTTTAAATGTAAATCTGATTTTGATGATAGGAGAATGCCTTGACTAGGAGACCCTTTAATGTACTGCAATACTTTGTAAGATGCATCAAGACGTGGACTTCTAGGCTTAGCCAAGAATTGGCTTAGTTTGTGGACTGGATATGTGATGTCCGGTCTTATTATAGTTAAATATAGCAGCCTTCCAACTAACCTTCTATAAATACCAGGATCAGGCAATCAATGTCCTTGATACTTGCTCAATTTCAAGTTTTGTTCCATTGGCACTTTGCTGGGCTTACAACCTATCATACCAGCATCTTTAAGAACCCCTAGTGCATACTTTCTTTGGCACAATGAAATCCCCTTTTCTGATCTAGCCACCTCAAGACCAAGAAAATATTTCAAATTACCAAGATCTTTCAACTTAAACTCATGATTCAAAGAGCTTTTGAGATCTTCAACTGCTTGAATATCATTACTTGCAATAAGGATGTCATCAACATAAACTAGCAATGCTATGAAAGTCTGATTAAACTTCTTAGTGAACAAAGAATAATCAGATTTTGATTGCTTGAATCCATACTTCAAAATGGTTGTAGAAAACTTGGAGTACCACTGCCTTAATGCCTACTTGAGACCATACAAAGACTTGTTAAGCTTGCAAACTAGGCTCTCCCCTTTGTTGTGAAACCCTTAAGGCAATTGCATATAAACCTCTTCATGAAGATCACCATTAAGAAAGGCATTGTTCACATCAAGCTGAACCAAATGCCAACCTCTCACAGCAGAAATTACAAGCAAAGTCTTGACAGGGGTGAGTTTAGCAACAGGAGAAAAGGTGTCAGTGAAGTCCAAACTAGCCTACTGAGTGAAACCCTTGGCTACAAGCCTAGCCTTGTATTTATCCAAAGAGCCATTAGCATTATATTTAACCCTATAAACCCTTTTACATCCAATAGCCCTTTTGTGAGTAGGTAATGGAGTAACAGTCCAAGTTTGATTTGCTTCCAAAGCAGCAATTTCAGATGCCATAGCATCCTACCAGTTAGGATCCTTGACTGCCTTATTGTAAGATGTAGGCTTAGGAATGGCAAAAATGAGAGAACAAAAATGGGCATAATTGGAGGACAATTTAGAGGAATTAAGGTAAGTGGATAAGGGGTAGTGTATACCTAATTTGTTGGCAAAAGGAGTGAGATCATTACTGACAACTGTGCTGCACTTAAAATCATTCAAGAATGTAGGTGGTTTAGACACCCTAGAAGACTTCCTCAAAGAAAAAGATGGTACATTGGTGGAAGGAATGACAGATGGAACAGATGGAGATGGATTAGGGGCTAGTAAGTCTGCAGAATTTTCAACAGGTAAATCTGCAACAGCTGGGACAGAATCATCTAAAGGAAGATTGGGACTAGAAAGAATATCAAGAGTGGAAAGACCATCAGGATTATGAACTTGTGGAAGAGAAGCAGGAGTAGAGGTAGGAAAGTCAAACAAAGAAGCAAGTGGTTGAGCCACTGAAGGGAAAAGGTGAGGTAAAGGTATACTAGTGTGAGGAGAAAAAGAATGAGAGGGTGAAACAAAGGGAAATATAGTTTCAAGAAAATGAACATCCCTGGATACAAAAAGCCTTTTGGTAGTTAAATCAAGTAACTTGTAACCTTTAACACCAAAGGGGTAACCAAGAAAAACACAAGAAGAGAATCTTGGGTCAAATTTAGACCTGTTATGAGACAAAATAGAGGCAAAACGAAGGCAACCAAAGACTTTCAAATGAGCATAGGAAGGAGGTTTCCCATAGAGTTTTTCAAAAGGAGTTTTGTGGTTCAAAATTTTAAAAGGCAACCTATTGATAATATGGACAGCAGTTAACACACACTCACCCCAATAAGAAATAGGAACATTAGATTGAAACTTCAATGCCCTTGCAATGCTTAATATGTGCTGGTGTTTCCTTTCCATAACTGAGTTTTGTTGTGGAGTGGCAACACATGAACGTTGGTGAATAATGCCATGGTTGGCATAAAAATCTTTTAAGAAAAATTCAGGAGCATTGTCAGTTCTAATGATCTTGATATTGGCATGAAATTGTGTATTAATCTTGTTATAGAATGAAATTAGATTTTATGAGATAAACCCAAATGGATCTTGTGGCATCATCCACAATGGTAAAAAAATATCTGAATCCATCATGAGTGAATTTGGCAAATGGTCCCCAAACATCACAATGGATCAAATCAAAAGCATTATCTGAAACATGATTAAAAGAAGGAAATGGAAGTCTTTTCTGTTTTGCAATTGGACAAAGAACACAGTTTTTATTACTATGAAATGTATGTACATCAAGAATATAACTGTGTAAAGCATGAAGCTTATTATCAGAAACATGGCCTAACCTCATATGCCAAAGGTATGGCTTAGTAACACTAGGAGACATAGAATCTGACATAGAATTAACAAAGGACTGAAAAACTGACTCAAGAGTTGAAGAAGCTTCTGAAACAGAGTTGCAAGATGATGTTGTGTGCAGCAAGTACAAATTGTCATGCAATTCACCCACTCCAATCATTTTCCAACAAATAAGGTCCTGTATAAAGAACAAATTTGAGAGAAAAACAAGACAACATGATAGAGTTTTGGTTAATTAGCTGACAGAGATTAGATTGAAAGTGAAAGAGGGAACACATAGCACATTTTCAAGTTTCAAGGTTGAAGTAACTTGAATTGTACCTATATGTGTAACAGTGACCTTTTCACCATTAGGCAATTGAACAAATGTTGAAATGGAACTAGTATTTTGTGTAAACAAAGATAAGGAATGGACTATGTGGTCTGTGGCTCCAGTATCAAGAATCCATACATCATTACCATAAGCAGTTTTGTTGACAGGATTAACAGCAAAAATTGAATGATGCAAATCTAAGGAAATAGAATTTGACCAAGCATTACACACATTACCTGAAAAAGTAGAATTGGCAGAGTGTGAGACATCAGTAGCACCACCAGATGTGGATGCATGAGAGCTGAGCATTGAAATCAGCTGCTGATACTGCTCTGAAGTGAAAGGGAAGGAATTGACCTGTTGAATACCAGAATTGCCTTGATCATCTTCAACCAAGACTTCATTGGCCATAGCTACTCTTCCTTTCTGCTTGTAACCAGGAGGAAATCCTACCAATTTGTAGCATTTCTCCATAACATGACCAAGCTTCCCACAATGACTACACATAGGCCTCCTTTTTGCATTGTTTCCTTTGAAATTCTTGTTGTTGTTTCCTGAAAATGAGTTTCCTTGATTGAATCCTTAATTCTTGACTGCAAGAGCAGTTGATTCAACTGAAGGGGCAACAATAAAACCCAAACACCTTTGCCTTTCCTCTTGAATCACTAAGGAAAATGCCTTATCAATGGAAGGACTAGGCTCCATCATGAGGATTTGTGTTCTGACTTGAGAGTAAGAATCATTCAAGCCATTTAGGAACTGCATGAGAGAATCTTGATGCTAAAAGGTTGCACTTTTATCATTCACACCACAGGTGCACTTGCCACATGAGCAACATGGTAAAGATCTAAAATTCAATAGTTGATCCTAAGCAGCTTGAAGATCAGTGAAGAAACCTGTTACCGTAGCAACACCTTGCATCATAGTTGAGATTTGCTTCTGAAGTTAAGAAATCCTTAGTCCATTGGCTTAAGAGAATCATTTCTTGAGAGTATTCCACACCTCAAATGCAGTGTCTCTGTAAATCACACTAGCAGTAAGATGAGGAGAAACTGAATTCAAGATCCAAGAGGAGATCATTGAATTGCACTTGGACCAAGCTTGCTTCTCTAATGGTGTAACTGCCATTGAAGCATTAACAGAACCATCAATAAATCCAAGTTTGCTTTTGGCATCCAAAGCCATTTTCATTGCCCTAGACCACATAGGGTAGTTATCCTCAGTTAATGGTTGAGTGACCAAAATCGCACCTGGTGTTTCACCATGATGCAAGAAAAATGGACTTCGTGGATCTTCCATTGGAGTTAATTCTCGCTGAGAAGAGGAAGATGAACCAGTCTGAGTAGCCTGAGTATTCATCGCCATTGATGAAAGCTCGAGATCTAATACCATGTAAGAATGTAAAGATGAAGGAAGGAAAAGATGTGGGAACACAGAGAGAAATTGAGAGAGAAAAAATGAAGAACTTTCTCTAATTCATATATTGAATGAATCTATACAACAAATAGACTTATATACATTTATCCCTAATCTCTGAATCTAAGCTCCCAAAGTAGAGCATAACTACCTATCCAAACTATAAGGAAATTAGTTACTGCACGTGAGAAGATTAGTTACAACACACGTGTAATATAACCTGAATTAAATTAACATCTAAACTACTTGTAGTTTAACTACTGAACTAAAATACTTGCATCTGTCTGTTGTGTCATTTTGCTCTTCTTTCCCTTTCTTCTTATTCTTTACACCCTGATCTTTGACTATCTAATACATTCCTCTCTGGCAAAATCGAGACTGAAGCCAACACAGCCCCTTTGGAAACAAAAGAAGAAAAGGAACTAGGAAGGTGTGCACAAAATTGTTTAAAATAGAAAAAGAAGAAAATGATGCAGTAAAGGAAGACACATAGGGAATCATTAGAAATTTGTTTAGGAAGGAGAAATAGAGTCCAAATCTTCTGTCCCACTCTTCCTGCTCTACTATATACTCTACAAATAAAAACATGTCACATGTCCATCTAATTTATTAAATGCTAAATTTATGCACTCTACTATTTTAATTACCTAAATATGATGGGTTATTTATTTATTTATTTTAAGAAATTGAAATAATAGAAGACATAAATTTAGCATTTAATAAATTAGATGGACATATGACATGTTTTTATTTGTGAAGTACATAGTGGAGCAAGAAGAGTGGAATAGGTCATAAAAGTTATAATCATTTAAAAAAAAAAAAAAAAAAACTTTAAAGGAACAATACTTATACTTTTGTGGTCACTTCTATATGTTGGCCTAAGTACAACTTAATTTTTTGGCTTTAGACTTTATCCACAAATTCATGATGGTTGATATCTTACAATTTTTATTCTCTTTTCATATATATCTTATTAAATTCTAAGCACAATCAAAATCCCAATTGAATCTGAATTGATTTCTAGATGTAGTCTAGTTTTGTGTCAAGTATCTATTTTAATTTTCTTCATTTTTTATGCCAAATGACCTAATCATAATACCCTGTATGAAAATTGAGATAACCACCTAACTCATTTAAATAGGACTACCTCATTATCATTATTTTTTTAGTATTTCCAAGTAGGGATGGCAATTTTGCCCCACCCCGCTTAACCCGTCCCTCCCCGCTTCGCTTCACGTGAGTTTTCCTCCCCCGCAAAGGTCGTGGGGCGGGGATGGGGCAAGATTTTAGCCCCGCACCACGGTGCAGGGCGGGGATGGGTTTAGACTTTTTAGATCCACCCTGCCCCGCCCCGCCCTGCGTTGCTAAGGTATATAATTGTAAATTTTTTATACGCTAAAACCATACTATTTAAACAAACATATCAATATTAGCTTATTTTATTCTACCTAATGTGGTTCTTTGCCTTTATTTTGTAATGTGTTATACTATGAGATTTATTTATTTTTATTTTTAGTTTTTTGTGATTGTCTCGTTAAACACTTAGATATATTATTCAATTTTTTCTAAAAATTGATTTGATTTTTTTGGATAAATTTAGTTGTAATTTCAAGTATATTTTTATTAATGAAATAGGTTTCATTAAAAAAATTGTACTAGTTATAGGGCAAATTAACAAAAAGTAGAGTTTTACGAGGTGGAGCGGGGCTTCTTAGGGCCCCAAGGGGCGGGAATGGGGTGGAAAAGTTTTTTCCGTCATGCGGGGCGGGGTGGGGATGAGGCAAGACAAAACTATGTGGGGCGGGGACGAAGACCCCATCCTTCGGCCCCGCCCCATTGCCATCTCTATTTCCAAGTATAAGAACATGTTACAACCAAATTTTATTTAATTTAAAACAAAATCTTAGATCTCATCTTTAGTGACAAACAGCTTGCCCAAATTAAATTGTTGATTGTTCTACATGAGTGTATTGAAGCAATATATTTCTTGTACTTGATTTATAAGGTATTTTTATGAAATTATAAATTCAGTGTTATACCTTTCTCTTGGCCTTTTTGGCTAAGATAAAGTGTAATTATCAATGTTATTAAATCCATTCCATTCCGGCCAGAATGGCCGAAATATTTCGTACCAGGATGCAATCCGAAACGGCAATACCACCCATTCCACCTCGAGTCCAATTCCGGCTAGTTTCGGGTCATTTCAGCCATTCCGGTCGATTCTGGTCAATTTCGGCCAGTAGTAGTTTTTAGCGAAGAAAAAAAAAAATCTTAAACTAACAAACCCATCAACACAGCATGTTTCCACCTAGCATTGATCGCTTGAAGAAGTTTAAATCATATATGCTATGAAGCTACCAAATGATTTGGGGGGGGTGGGGGGGGGAAGAACAAGAAGAAGAAGAGAACAGAAATTTAGAGCAGTTGTGGAGGAAGCTCAAATTTTAGTTGCGTTTGAAACTTTCTTCTTCAGTCCTACACTTAAACTTCTGGTCTGGGTCTCTGAAACTTTCTAAGAAGCACTTCTGTAAGTAACTGATGGGAATATGAAATGAAGAAAAAAGAGTAGAGGAGAATGTATAAGACATTGCAAGTGGATGATGGAGTGGGGTTAGGTGAAAAGGGGGCTTCCTAGAAGGTTCTTAGTTTATAAATATCTATGTTTGTTTATTTACAAAAATACCAAAATTTGAATTTTAAAATAATCAATCTAATCATCACTTTATTATTATAATAGTATTTATTTTAAAACACTATATTACATTTATTAAATGATGATATTACATTTATAAAATTTGGCTTAAGAACAGCAATGAGTAATAACATTTTTTTATTAATTATACGTGTGTGTGTGTGTGTATATATATATATATATATAAAGTGGTAATTCCGAAACGGTCTAAAACAGTACGTCGAAATAGGTCGGTATCGAAATATTCCGTTCCAATAGACAAACCAAAACAGTATTCATAACATTGGTAATTATAGATTCAATGTTAAAGACATCATGCATAAAAGAGTTATGGCTTTATATGAGCAAAAACAACCCAAGCAATGAGAGGCCAAGATGATGTTCTCAAGGTGATCACCCTACCAGCCTACCGTCAATATCATACCTCTAAGTTGAGGGAATCATATCATTAGAGACATCACTTGTTTATTTAAGGAAAAAAAGAAAAAAGAAAAAAGAAGCTAGCTAACCAACAAATAATTAAATACATCTTTATTTCATTGAAAAATTAATTAGATTACATGATTTTAGAATGAAAAATATAAATTACAATTTATTTCCTAGTCACAATCTAAGAAAACATAGATAATTTTGATTCCTAATTATATTTTAAAAATGTAAAACTTACATCGAAAAAGCTTAATCTAGAACCATTGATTAAAGTTCAAAAGTTACATTATGAAATGAGAAAGTGTCAGACCCTTATGTTTTCTTATGGGTTAGAACTTAGAACAAGGATTATGACCTATGAACTAGAAAAAGACTTAAAGAGATAATTTGGGACTGTAATTCAAATCCACGTCGTAAGTCATCACATGTGAGTTGCATTCATGACCTGTCGGGGAAGAAGACATTATGTAACAAGATAGCAAATTGGCTTGAAGATCCTTTTAGCCATTCATTCTTTGAGCAAATTTTCCAATCTGAAAAGAAACCAATTGAGCATTACTCCTAGTGGAAAGAAACAAGCAACTATTTAGTTGTAGCATAAAAACATAGGGAAAATATTGGTTATGGTAATTAATAAGAGGTATATGAATTATGAATAACATAAGATGGAAAGTACAAGGACATAATTTCATCCATATCAGTAAAAGATGACATCACTGTATCGTGAAAAGCTTTTCTGGGGTCTTAAAATTCTACTTAATTATATAGAAATAATAAAGTCAAGCCAAAACTGAAGAACCTTCTCTTGGAGATAACAGTATGTGAAAATGTGGCATTCATATCAATGATCTAAAGATACGGCCCAAATATCCAACTCATCTATGATAGAAGAGTAAAACTTTATACTCATCGTGTCAACCAAAACGGCACACATATAAAATCACATATCAAGTGGTTGTCCCTTCAAACCTTTTGAAAAGAGAAAAAGAACTATATATAATAATATTTTTATTGTTTCTACTACATAAATGAAAATTGGAACACCTTATATTTATTTTAGCCCAACAAAATTAAACATCATCCCCTTAATAATATCTTTGGCAGTAAAAAGAACACACCCACCCAGCAATAAAACAATTTTCTTGCTGTAAAAAATAAAGTATATAGATCTGAAATTTGGAATAAAACACTGTTGGCTGCATTACAAGTTGCCACAACAGACAGAAATCAGAGAAAACCTAAACACGATCTCAAGTTCAACAGACAGAAATCAGAGAAAAACCTAAACACGATCTCAAGTCCAAGACCAGAACGCCTCATCGCAACTCGCAGGATTTGGTTTTATTACAAGTTGACACCACCCTCATCGGCGATCGCTCGTTACTCTCAGACTCCGCCTGACACCACACCACACTCATCGGCGATCGCTCGTGGCTCTCAGATGGCCAAGGAATGTTCTCTTTCCCGTCAACGTAGATTGTTTTTTATCACAGTTCCATTATTGGCTTTGCAATTTTACTGTGAGAACGTTTCAGCAAGGAAATTTCTTGTTGGAGGTTCTAAAGGTTGGGCCTCCAATATTGGTGATTGGCCTAAAGGAATATTGATTGTCATTTTATCCGTTCTCATCTTGTCCATGGTGCTCTCAAGCTTTTCTCCGTCTCCTCCAAAGATCAACTTGCAGATATCTTCACCAAGGCACTTCCTAAGGGACGCACTCGTGATTTAGTTGACAACCTCAAGCTGGTCTCACATCCACCTTGAGTTTGAGGGGGGCTGTTAATGTATTTTAGGTTATGGGCTTTAGGCCCAGATGGTTTACTTGTATAGCACTTGTACTTGTACTACACTTTACTTGTACTGCACACATATACTTGCTTGTACTGCACACATATACTTGCTTGTACTGCACACATATACTTGCTTGTACCGCACACATATGCCTCCTATATAAAGGCATCACATGTATATTTCTTAATCATGAAATACAATACTACGATTCAGTATTTCTAACATTCATATCAATGATTTGAAAAAAGAAAAAGAACTATATATAATAATATTTTTATTGTTTTTACTACATAAATGAAAATTGGAACACCTTATATTTATTTTAGCCCAACAAAATTAAACATCATCCCCTTAATAATATCTTTGGCAGTAAAAAGAACACACCCACCCAGCAATAAAACAATTTTCTTGCTGTAAAAAATAAAGTATATAGATCTGAAATTTGGAATAAAACACTGTTGGCTGCATTACAAGTTGCCACAACAGACAGAAATCAGAGAAAACCTAAACACGATCTCAAGTTCAACAGACAGAAATCAGAGAAAAACCTAAACACGATCTCAAGTCCAAGACCAGAACGCCTCATCGCAACTCGCAGGATTTGGTTTTATTACAAGTTGACACCACCCTCATCGGCGATCGCTCGTTACTCTCAGACTCCGCCTGACACCACACCACACTCATCGGCGATCGCTCGTGGCTCTCAGATGGCCAAGGAATGTTCTCTTTCCCGTCAACGTAGATTGTTTTTTATCACAGTTCCATTATTGGCTTTGCAATTTTACTGTGAGAACGTTTCAGCAAGGAAATTTCTTGTTGGAGGTTCTAAAGGTTGGGCCTCCAATATTGGTGATTGGCCTAAAGGAAAGACCTTTCACACTGGTGATGAACTGGGTAAGTATGAAAAAATTTCATTTATTTATTTTTTTGTCCCTAGAAAGTAAGCTCAACTGCAAAAGGAAGATTAGCTAGTAAAACCGGAGCTCACCTCTCTGTGGAAGAGCCGGAGGTGCCACCAAGCTAAAAAACCTTGTGGTATATATGAACCATTATTACAATAATTACATAGTTTTATCAATCATCATTTTTCATTTTCTCACACTTCATTCTAGTCTATCAAATTTCTTGGAAAACCTTTACAAGAATTCATTTCCCATGTATCATATTCTAGAGTATATAATAAAAATTATGTTCTACACATTGCGTAATTCTTACTACGATATATAGAAAATGGAAGCTAATGACTTTTGTTGCCTCTTTCTCATGCTGTCACAGAAGTTTTTAACATCCCACATATTTCCACTTGCGCCAAATTTTTAATCAAGACAAAACACACACACACAGAGAATATAGGATTTTAACTATGGATTTTAATTTTTAATGTATTATGACATCCCAATCTGGAAACCCATCAGATTAGATTAGCCATATAATTTCTGTACATAATCTAAATTGATTTTTTCACTAATACTCTGTCAATGCAATTTGAAGATATTCCAATCTCCTACTGAGATTCTAGATTTTTTACTTGTTTCTATGCTACAGAGTTTTCATACATCCGAGGAAAGCACAATGTGGTCGTAGTAGACAAACATGGTTACGATACATGTGAAACCCCAAGCGGTGCTTATGAACAAAGCAGTGGATTTGATCACGTTTATCTTAAGAAAGGAGAAAACTATTTCATATGCTCTAAACCTGGACAATGCAAACTCAACATGAAAATGATGATCAATGTGGAGTAAACGTGGCAAACAGGTCAGATTGATTTCATAGGTGGGTTTATTTGGATTTCGGAATGGTTTTGTCACATGTAACAAATGACGGTACGTACTTATCTATGACTAGTGTTGATGGCACACGCAGACAAATGCTTTATGGGAGAACTTCATTCTACAACCCCTCGTCATTAAGTACAACCAATTCACAGTAAAATCCATCACAGTTCCCTAAAACCCATCTAAGATTCACCAAAATGCAAAAAACTTTAGTTAACAAACCGAAGTTTACAATTTTACCTTCAAATTAACAATATTTAAGGTGGACAAATAAGATGAATAAGAGAATAAACATATTTTAGTTTTCAATGCATACTTTAGATTTCAGATAGGGTGTCCACATATCATCCCTACTGCACAAACTTTGTGAATAGTGGTAGACCACTAAATTAGGTCTTCCTACAAGCAATGCAGCTTGTTTGATGGCCCCAAATTAGCAGCAAGATTCTCTTAAAAATAAAAAAGAAAGAATATTGCCAAAGAAATCTTAGTTGCTCTTAACTCTTAAAGAGCAACTACAAGGGACACCAAAAATAAAAGTCCAAGAAAAGTTTAAAGGAAATCTTTCCAATGACAGATTACCCATTCATGAAGCTGAAATATGGGTTCTATGCTTACCTTCAATAGCTATAGATCCAACCTTGGCGCCGTATAGAGATAAAAGAGAACAAGCAAGTTTCTTTTCAGGTGGATGATTGGTGAATGCTCGAGTTTGTTAATCAATTTGCAACCAAAAATCATCATATAAAATCCACCCATTAGTGTACATGTAATACCAACTGTGCAAACATCTGCACAAAATAAACTAGTAAGTATCTAGTAATTTTACAAATCTTGTTCATTAGCAACTACCATGCCAATAACCCTTTTCTATTCAATTTTTTTTTTCACCTGAATATTATGTCTGTTGCCAAATTATTGCTATAAATACAAAAATTAAAACCGTCTCAACCAATCAAAAGATAATATCCTCTGCTCCATCAAAATACAATTTTCATTTTGATTTGTAAATTTTCATTTAAAAAATGAAGCAATGAATTTCTGAGTGCTAGGGTGCTCTTTCTAGAAACCCAAAAGAGAGGGATGGATGAAGAGGAGCACAATATGTGCAGGCCCCCAAAGGATGCTTAATAATTAAAGCAACAATTAAAATGTCATAGTATATACACAAAGCATCTCGGCATAATAAGACCTACTCAGAGCCTAAGACAACTGATCAACCATATTCCAAATTTCCTACACCAAAAAGACATTGTCATATTATATGCAACACTACTGGAAGTCTGGCACTAGCAGGTGCATAAGTTTCATACGTAGGTAGAAATGATCATACTTGACTATTTAACGGAACAAGCTCAAAATCAAAGAACAGTATGTAAACCCTTTGAAAGATACAGTAGAGTCCACAATCACCTCTTTATCGTTCTTGCTTTTCATTTATTAATAAATGATGCCTTTCACCAACGGATTAAGACCCTTTGATGGAATTTGATTCCTGGCATTGACAAAGACTAACGCGTGTTAGCAATTGAGTCCGCTACATGAATTTTTTTAATCATTAACAAAATTATCCCAGAAAAGATATTTTTTCGTGATATAATTCTTTAGGCTACTTTATATCTTTTTTCATAAAATTATTCTTACTTATTCAAAAAAAAAGATCCCAAAAAATTACATGATCAAAGAATGATAGAGGAAAAGAGAGAGCAAATAAAATCTACAACAAAATGCATTCCACTGACACAGTGATATCAAGTCCTACACGAAATTTCATAGAATTCTCCTATCATTCACAACCACCACTTTACTAAAATAGAATCCGTGATTGGTCTTCAACTGATTTATGCAACCAAAAACTATGAAACAATACTAAGACAGACAATTAAGCAAACAAAAAACAATTCACTAAACTATACTAATACTTTAATAGAACCCATAACTAGGTGAGACATACCCTCTAAATGAAGTTCCAAGATGCATTTCAATTGGGTTTTTGTGCATGCAAGAACATGTAACAAATTAGCCAGCCATCTCAACAATTGTTTTCATGTTGGATAATGCCACACCTCTTCCTATTCCAAAACAAATTGTATTTGTTTAGAAGAGTATTCACAATAGTAAAGACAAATTAACTAGCGAAACGGTTTATTCTGTATATAAAATAACAAATTTTGAAATTGATCTTCCAAATTGTTTAGAGTAGTGTAGTAATTTGCCATTATAATGTAGTATTGACTTCCTCTAAGTTTACAATAGACCATTACTTATCTTGTATGAACATAATACAGTATGTAAAATTATTACAAAAAAATAAGATAATGTATAATACTACACTAATGGAGTAATGGTATAGTCTAGAATTTGTGATGAAAATCACTACTTTTCCTTTAATTTTTTTTTTTTTTTTTTGAGAAGATTCCTTTAGCTATTTAATTCACTATCACTTGCTTCTTGAAATCAATACACCAAGAGTTATATGCTTTTGTTTTGTGTGATTAATTTCATTAGTTTCCGAAACGTGATGTTCAAATTTACAAAGGAATGTTAATTGCATTATGCGGATATGAGTTTAAGTTTTAGTATGAAAGAGTGTTGAGTGCTGAGCAAGAGTACTTGAGAAATTGTTCACGTACCGCTTACTCTAGGATTGAAATAGCATTTTTGTGATATTGGGGTCTTTCCTGTGATTTTTTGTTGCTAAAGGGTAATTTTGTGAAGGTTTTGGGGCATATATAATTTTGGAAAAGTTTAGGGGTGAAGTTGAAATTTTGGAAAGATCTGCCTTTGAGTTCATCATTTTAAATTGGGCTTGAAAAGGGAAAATTTATTTTGAAATGTGCTTAGTGAGTTTTATTTTGTGGGTTAGATTTTAAGAGTTTCGGGTCGGGGTGGTGTTTATGGGTTTGCTCTGGGATTTGGATGGATTAAGCTGGTTGGGCTTTGGTTGTGAATGGGCTGGAGTGTATATTAAGATTGTGCTTTGTTAGACTTTTACATAGTGCGCTTGTATTGGATTTAAATTTAAGTGGCCACGGGCTTTTGTTTGTGTGTGGGTTAGGCTTGAGTTGAGTTCGGCTGGGCTTATTTTCAGATTGGGTTTGAGTGTTGACGTTAGAGTCGGGCTGGTAGATTTAGGATTTGTTTAGTTGGGGGTGAAATAAAAAGGATAGAAAGGAAAAGACAGAAAAGTAGAGAGAATATTTTTAGTCTGTGCTTAGTTGGAGGGAGGAGAGGAAAAAAATTGGTGGGACTTAAATATTTTCTTGTTGGATCCACCAAATGTTTTCTCAAAAAATAGGGAGAAAACTGAAGGAGAAACTCCATATGAAAAAAAAAATTAAAAAATTAAAAAAAAATTAAAAAAAATAAAAAGACTAAAAACTCATGTGCAATGTGCATAGCCATATTACAAAATTTTACTGTTATTTGTCACTTGTACGTCGAAGTTAGGTTAAATAGTAAAATCTCTCCTCGTCCGCTTAGATTGTATCAAAATGGCATCGTGAAGATAATAATACCTTTGAATGACTTAACAATTTGCAATTTTGACCAACTATCCTCATTAGTAATACTCTTGATGCCATTTTAAGTTTTAACCCAATTGAAGAATGTTGTTTTAACCCTCTTAAGCTTAGTAAAATTCTGTCTGCCCACGTGCCAATGCATATCATATGTGTGAATATCTAGCTAGTTATCATTGGCAAGATTTGAATTCTTTTTTATTTATTTATGGTAACATGAAGTAATGATTTACTTCACTTGGAAATTGTATGTCATGGATTATGCACATGCATTTCTGTCTTTAGCAGTTCAGCCTGCAGTTAGGTAGACCATCTAGAATACATAAACGTGTTTTGCATACATAATATGTTAATGTTATACCTCCTTTCCTAGAGAAGTCAGTGTCCCGTGATGTTCTATGCTCTTCTCCTTCTTAATTAATTGAAATAGTTTGCATCAAAATATATATATATATATGTTAATGTTTATATTTTTTTATGCACAGGTAAAGCTTCAGTATGTACTATATGGTCTCTATTGGTCATAGCTTATTTCAGTATACAAATGCAATGTTAGTTTATTTCTATTAAAAAAAAAAAACTACCTGACATGATATTCTTTGGTCAGTCCTCAGTTTGATTAATAAAGTTTTTTAAAGGAAGTGATTCTTCTGCCCTTGGAAGAAGTAATGAAGCTTCATGAATTTGAATTGGAACTTCTTTAGTGGCCAAGGTTGACTTGGATTTTTATCTCTTGGGGGCCCCATGTATTAAAACGTTTTGTTTGATACTGTCTCAAGAATTAGATTCCATCCAATGTCAGTGGTACTACCATATCCTATAGATGCTCAATAAAACTTGGATCATGTTTCATGTAGTCTAATGTTTTAATAAGCATGGAACCTTTACATCAGTGTATGTAAATACCATTTTTAATCCAAAATTAACTAAATCAACCAAAAAAACAGTATCAGACATGTACCACCATGCCAAATTTTATGAATATCTCCTATATAGGCTTGGAAATGGCAGCAACGTGTGGGGATTGAGAAATTTGAACCACTGGTGTAATTGTGTAAGAAGTTGAACCGCACGGGCAGTCTTTGATAAAATGAATCCGACCACCTACTTTTGCTGTTAATGGCCACAATGGCGAAATCAAGTGACCACGTTACCTTCATCAGCGAATCTAGTGAGATCTAGCTTGATTATTTTCTAATATGCTAGTGGTGAGATGAGGTCAAGAAGAAACGAATTGGGGAAGATATGAAAAAAAAAAAAATCAAGAGAGAGCTGCACTGAAATAAATTGAGGAAGAAAGATGTGAGTTTATGGTTTGTAATTTGTATTTTTCTGGTACTCGGAATTTGGAATTGTGATTTGTGAATTCTTTCCATTAAAAAGAACAATAGCCTATAGTAAAATGTGTCCCAGAGATGTCCTTTTATTTTGATATCTAGGTAACCAAAAAAAAAAAAAAAAAATTAGATATAAAAAATGCTAGAATTACAAACTTTTTTTACAAATGGTTGATGTGATAAATAATTATTGGTAAGTGTGACTAAATGACATAACTCTAGACATTTACTCATTTAGATTTTAGACCATTGAAAGTTGAAATTACTTGAACTATTGAAATATTGTTGCTTGGAATAAGGTTTGTAGGGAAAAAAACTCATGATTATAAAGTTTCAACTTACGTATTCTTATCCCATTTATAAATTGAATAAAGTTTCATTGATCTAACCAAACTCCACATTGAAAAACTCAATCCAGGCTCTAACATGCCCCTCAATATGTGATTCCATCGTTTTCCTTGGCTAAATGATAAGAGAAAAGAGGTCCCAACACTACTATAAGAAGATTTTTTGGATTACAGCCCCTATATAATTTAACTCTCCAATTCTAGTGAATGTATCATTAAATCTTGAGTTATTTGAAATTAAATAAATTTTTAAATAATGAGTTATTTCTTTCTTGAAACAAATATTTTATTTGATGGTAATGATTTGGGCTGTCGAACACTTCAAGAATTACCTATGAGAGTTTTCGTTTGAAAACATGATGGAGACCCAACAAACCACGCTTTGAAATCATAATTAATGAAATTATTAATTAGAAAATTGTCACACGAAAACAAGGTCAAATTATCTTTAAATACTGAAACTTTTTTAGAGCTTAGAAACTATAAAGCTTAAGCTTTTAACGTATAAATAGTCAAAAATTGATTTGCTTCACAAAAAATGAGAAAGCGGGTGTGAATAGCCTAAAAAAAATTCAAATGTTGACATTAGAATTTCCATATTTTCTTATTCTTCTATTTAAATAAAGAATAACATATGTTTCTAGTTGAAATAAAACAAAAAATTTATTTTCATGTTAATGCTTATTTTTATGATGTTTTTGTTCAAGTGTCCCAAAAAATCCTTAATCTCATTTCATGTGTGTCAATGTATTAGAAATTCCATCTGGAATGTGTAAGGGGCATTCATATTTCAAAGAGCAGGACTTCATTATGTGAAATTGGGCTTTCCCAAGTAATTCACCAAGTTGGCCTTCTCTGACATAATAAAATTTTAATTTTAATTTCAAGGTTTGCTACAAAATGGAATGGAAATAGCAGTCAAAAGATTATCAAAATACTCAGGACAAGGAATAGAGCAGTTCAAATATGAAGTTGCACTAATTGCTAAACTGCAACATAGGAACCTAGTAAGAATTTTAGGTTGTTGCATTCAAGGAGTAGAGAAGATGTTAATTTATGAGTACTTGCCAAACAAAAGTTTGGACTCTTTCATTTTTGGTACATCTTCTTTTCACATAAACTTTGGCATCATTAGGACAAAATGGTCCTCTAAATTACAAAAGTATCAATTTTTAGTATTGATATTATATAAATAGTCCCAAATGCAATCTAATCCAAATTCTCTTTTCTTGTTTTAGATGAAACCAAAAGGTCATGGTTAGACTGGGTAAAGCGATTTGAGATTATTTGTGGAATTGCTCGAGGGATCTTGTATCTTCATCAAGAATCAAGATTAAGAATTATACATAGAGATTTAAAGGCTAGCAATGTTCTACTTGACTCCGCATTGAATCCAAAAATTTCCGATTTTGGTATGGCTAAAATCTTTAGAGGGGACCAAATTGAAGAAAATACAAATTGTGTCGTTGGAACATAGTAAGTGTGCCCAAAAAAATATATTTACAGTTTCCAATGAATTACTAGACAATCATTATTATATCTAGGATGCTATATACTATAGGTCTTTTAAAGCAAAATACTAAGAATATCTCAGTAATACTTTTACATCTTGTGCTACTTCAAATGTTATATGTTATGTTAGTGCACAAAGGGCCATCTTTGATCTTTTTATTGAATAATAGCAAGGATTAATATTTTTCCTTTTTTTATTGTTTTATGGCAGTGGTTATATGTCACCAGAGTATGCAATGCAAGGACTATTTTCAATAAAGTCTGATGTATTTAGTTTTGGGGTGTTGCTACTAGAGATCATTACTGCAAAAAAGAACAATACTTATTATCATGATGATTTGTCATCTAATTTGATTGGGCATGTAAGTAGATGTGCAGACAATGGCTTACAATACTAGCATTGTTTTATTTAGCCTAATATGATGAATATATTTTTGGTAGGTTTGGGACTTGTGGAAAGAAGGCAAAGTCATGGAAATAGTTGATCCATTACTAGCTGAGACATACCCTACTAATGAAGTTTCGAGGTGCGTTCAAATTGGACTTTTGTGTGTGCAAGAACATGCAATTGATCGGCCAACTATGACAGTAGTTGTTTTCATGTTGAGTAATGACACAACTCTTCTGTCTCCAAAACAACCTCCATTTACTTTGAAGATGCTTGCAAACGTAAAGACATATCAACTAGTGAAGGAGATAATTCTATAAATGAAATGACAATTACTGAAATTGATGGGCGCTAATACCCCCACACTGTTTGGAGCTGTGTACTAATATGTCATTACAGCGTAAGATTGACATCCATTGAATATACTTTATAGTCTACACTATTAATTTCTTGTTGAAACTTAAAATGTCTGATGTAAAGTTATTGTATTATTTTCTTGTTGAAACATAATATATGTATAACGCAAAATTATTACAAGTATAATATAACACACAATGGTAGTTTCTAGAACTTATAATGAAATCACTACCATCTCCTTTAGCTACTTAATTTTCTATTAAGTGCTTTTTGACAATTAACTCACCAAAAGTTAATCCGAGACCACCCTCTCCAGGTCCACGGGTAACAGCCATCCCTTTCCAGAACAGATGGCGTCCTCCTCCACAAGGCTTGGTGAAGATTAACTGTGATGGCGCTACTTGCAAAGATCAGAACAAATCAGGTATTGGCGTGGTGATCCGAGATGAGAATGGTATGGTTTGGGCTTCAATGGCTGAACAGGTTCCTTAGCTATACACGGCTTTGGAGATTGAAACCATGGCAGCCTCAAAAGCTTTGTCCTTTGCAACACAGGTGGGATTTCACAGCGGCATCTTGGAATCTGATTCGTTGGTGTTAACTACGGCGTTGATCAAGAACAGCCCCTACCTTTCCACGGATGGTCTGCTAATGGAGGATATTAGATTTAATGCTAATTTTTTTAATCAATTACTTTACTCTCATGTAAAGAGATAAGGTAATAAGGTTGCGCATAAGTTGGCTAGACATGCTCTTTGTATTTCAGATTTTTTGGTGTGGATGGAGGATGTTCCACCACCCATACATTCTGTTGTTCAAGATGACATTGTTGGTTTTTCTTAATAAAGCTTGATGTGTTTCCCTCTCAAAAAAAAAAAAAAAAACATGGTTACGGCAATTTTGCCTACGTCCACGAAGTTGCAGAGATTTTACTATTATCAGGGAAATATACAAAGTACGACAATATTGTTTTTTTAGTCCTCAAAAACTACAACCACAATCCTAATCACCAAAACAACGTTTCCAAACATCCTGCGCACAGGATTCACAATGGGCTACAAACCACGCAACATTATATTGGGTCGGGTGGGTTGTCAGAAAATTTGCTTCATGGACTACCTTAAAAAAATCTCCTATTAAAACCACGCAACATTATTTTGGGTCGGGTCGATCCGTCAAATCGGATCAAACACAACTAGGCTCCACAAAGCTAACATTGTTAACAACAATCAATGGGGATTTAAGTTAGAACCGGATCATATTCTTATGTGCAATTTTTTAATATAAAATATGTTGCTATATAACAAAAATATGTCATGTCATTTTCTATTAGATACAAAGGAAGAAAAGTATGAGAAGTTGACCGCGAGCCCAAAAGTACTCAATTTTGAAACTTTAAGATTAATTAATAGCGCTCAAATCATATGAAAGTTTAAGGGATTTAAAGAGGCCAGTAGGTAAGTTTCAAGAACCAACCATGCGTTTGAATTTTGTTTGTTTTAATCTTTCCTTTATTTAATCTTATATATATATATATATATATAATTTTTTGACAAATACTAAGGAGTCTCCAATGGTAAGTCGGTTTTATGGAGGCATGCCACCTCAAAAAATGGTGTTGTTTGGTGGATAATGCTGATTTCTTTTTACTAGAGTAAACCCATTGGACTTAGTGGATCATTCAGTCATATTAGCTAAGTAACATTGTTCTCTCTTATTGTTCTCTTTTTCTGATAGATGAGTTCAAGTTATACTTGGTATAATTTCATAAGAGTTATATCATATTTATTTTTTACACCGTAGATTCTAAAAAAAAAAATCTAATAGTTTAAAGTAAATAAAACTCATGTTGTTAGTCTAAAATTAATGCTTACTTTTATTTCGTATTCTCAGCCTCAATAAACGTGTCTATCCTTTTCCACAACCAAAAAAAAAAAAATTCCTATTTCTTCATAACTCAACATGCTTCCCATTTCTACTTTACTCACCCTTTTTTTTCCTAACTCAAATCTGTATCACTTTCTTCGCCCTTTTTTTCACAAGTTAATATAAATATCTGTGTTATTAAAATAAAAAATATAAATATTGGTGAGTTTCTAATATCTATTTCATTTAGGATACAATTTAAAGAAAGGCCAGTACATAATCCATCTTTTTCTATTAACTCAAACTGGACTTATAGCCTTTCCAAGCAAATTTTATTTATTTATTTATCTTGTGTCTTCAATGATGCAAATTGAAGTCAAACTTTTGAGGGAAGCCTGGCCTAATCCTGAGACCTGAAAATGTAGCCCACAACTTCATTCGAGCTAGGTTTGGGGCCTTTGGGCAACAATGTTAGGCGTTGCTCAATAATTCCACCGACTGGCAACCATACATTTTACTAAAGGGCTATCCTAAAATTTAAATATGGGGTTAAATATGATGTTACATAAAATTTCAATATAGTCATTCTCATCCCATCTATAAGTTGAATAAAGTTTCATTCATCTTGTAGATGACTAAATTTCTAGTTTGAAATAAATCAAACAAGTAAAATAGTTTCACAAATGTGAATTTGTATTGATGAATATGTGGTACAATTCTCTGAAATTACAAAAGAGTCACCCTCTGATTCGATCTCCTTAAAAGACTTGTTGATTGGAATTGTAATAATGTAATTTTGATTCGAACACAAAATATTCTTCAATTTAGCTGAAGGATTGATCGAAGACCCTTGAAACGGAATCATAATGAATCTCTAGCTATGAGCTTGTTAGAAATTCTTTGTTCTTCGTGTTCTTCGTATATTCTTTGTGTTCTTGGTGCATTCTTCTTCTTCGAAGGTTTGTGATGGAAATTCTTCGGTGCTTTAGAGGCTTGAATCCGTAGAACTTAGTTGATTTTTGGTTTGTTGAGGTTTCTGGAGGCTTTTGAGCTTGATTCCGGCAAACTTTAGGATCTAGGCATATTGTTTGGATGATTCTGCTTCGAATGTTCTTCGATTTTGAGGTTGAAGTTCTTGAAGACTTTGAGGCTTGATTCCTACAAATCTTCTGTACCTTTGAGTGCTTCCGAATCTTCT
Organism: Quercus suber; assembly: GCF_002906115.3. Lineage (NCBI taxonomy): Eukaryota > Viridiplantae > Streptophyta > Magnoliopsida > Fagales > Fagaceae > Quercus > Quercus suber. Next base: position 69,004 of record NW_027069562.1, read on the forward strand.
CTGATGCTGCTTATGCTATAGATCAATGTTATTGATTCCGTTCCGGAACGGACGGAATTTCTCATACCGGACTGCAAACACCTTCTGTTCCACCTCGGATGAAATTCCGACCAATTCCAGTCTGTTTCGGGCATTCCGGTCTGTTTTGGGTAATTTCAGCTGGTATGAATTTTGGCTTCCTTTTCCCTTTCTGAACCTACCTATTTTGTCTTCTTGCTAGGTCTAAACTCAAAGCCACACTGTTTCTCCTTCAGTTGGGTCTAAACTCTAAACTCAAAGCCACTGTCTCTCCTTTAGCTTTATCCTNACGAAGTTGCAGAGATTTTACTATTATCAGGGAAATATACAAAGTACGACAATATTGTTTTTTTAGTCTCTCAAAAACTACAACCACAAATCCTAATCACCAAAACAACGTTTTCAACATCCTGCGCACAGGATTCACAATGGGCTACAAACCACGCAACATTATATTGGGTCGGGTCGGGTTGTCAGAAAATCTTTGCTTCATGGACTAAGCCTTAAAAAATCTCCTATTAAAAACCACGCAACATTATTTTGGGTCGGGTCGGATCGTCAATCGGATCAAACACAACTAGGCTCCACAAAGCCTAACATTGTTAACAACAATCAATGGGGATTTAAGTTAGAACCGGATCATATTCTTATGTGCAATTTTTTAATATAAAATATGTTGCTATATAAACAAAAATATGTCATGTCATTTTCTATTAGATACAAAGGAAGAAAAGTATGAGAAGTTGACCGCGAGCCCAAAAGTACTCAATTTTGAAACTTTAAGATTAATTAATAGCGCTCAAATCATATGAAGTTTAAGGGATTTAAAGAGGCCAGTAGGTAAGTTTCAAGAACCAACCATGCGTTTGAATTTTGTTTGTTTTAATCTTTCCTTTATTTAATCTTATATATATATATATATATATAATTTTTTGACAAATACTAAGGAGTCTCCAATGGTAAGTCGGTTTTATGGAGGCATGCCACCTCAAAAAATGGTGTTGTTTGGTGGATAATGCTGATTTCTTTTTACTAGAGTAAACCCATTGGACTTAGTGGATCATTCAGTCATATTAGCTAAGTAACATTGTTCTCTCTTATTGTTCTCTTTTTCTGATAGATGAGTTCAAGTTATACTTGGTATAATTTCATAAGAGTTATATCATATTTATTTTTTACACCGTAGATTCTAAAAAAAAAAATCTAATAGTTTAAAGTAAATAAAACTCATGTTGTTAGTCTAAAATTAATGCTTACTTTTATTTCGTATTCTCAGCCTCAATAAACGTGTCTATCCTTTTCCACAACCAAAAAAAAAAAAATTCCTATTTCTTCATAACTCAACATGCTTCCCATTTCTACTTTACTCACCCTTTTTTTTCCTAACTCAAATCTGTATCACTTTCTTCGCCCTTTTTTTCACAAGTTAATATAAATATCTGTGTTATTAAAATAAAAAATATAAATATTGGTGAGTTTCTAATATCTATTTCATTTAGGATACAATTTAAAGAAAGGCCAGTACATAATCCATCTTTTTCTATTAACTCAAACTGGACTTATAGCCTTTCCAAGCAAATTTTATTTATTTATTTATCTTGTGTCTTCAATGATGCAAATTGAAGTCAAACTTTTGAGGGAAGCCTGGCCTAATCCTGAGACCTGAAAATGTAGCCCACAACTTCATTCGAGCTAGGTTTGGGGCCTTTGGGCAACAATGTTAGGCGTTGCTCAATAATTCCACCGACTGGCAACCATACATTTTACTAAAGGGCTATCCTAAAATTTAAATATGGGGTTAAATATGATGTTACATAAAATTTCAATATAGTCATTCTCATCCCATCTATAAGTTGAATAAAGTTTCATTCATCTTGTAGATGACTAAATTTCTAGTTTGAAATAAATCAAACAAGTAAAATAGTTTCACAAATGTGAATTTGTATTGATGAATATGTGGTACAATTCTCTGAAATTACAAAAGAGTCACCCTCTGATTCGATCTCCTTAAAAGACTTGTTGATTGGAATTGTAATAATGTAATTTTGATTCGAACACAAAATATTCTTCAATTTAGCTGAAGGATTGATCGAAGACCCTTGAAACGGAATCATAATGAATCTCTAGCTATGAGCTTGTTAGAAATTCTTTGTTCTTCGTGTTCTTCGTATATTCTTTGTGTTCTTGGTGCATTCTTCTTCTTCGAAGGTTTGTGATGGAAATTCTTCGGTGCTTTAGAGGCTTGAATCCGTAGAACTTAGTTGATTTTTGGTTTGTTGAGGTTTCTGGAGGCTTTTGAGCTTGATTCCGGCAAACTTTAGGATCTAGGCATATTGTTTGGATGATTCTGCTTCGAATGTTCTTCGATTTTGAGGTTGAAGTTCTTGAAGACTTTGAGGCTTGATTCCTACAAATCTTCTGTACCTTTGAGTGCTTCCGAATCTTCTCTGATGCTGCTTATGCTATAGATCAATGTTATTGATTCCGTTCCGGAACGGACGGAATTTCTCATACCGGACTGCAAACACCTTCTGTTCCACCTCGGATGAAATTCCGACCAATTCCAGTCTGTTTCGGGCATTCCGGTCTGTTTTGGGTAATTTCAGCTGGTATGAATTTTGGCTTCCTTTTCCCTTTCTGAACCTACCTATTTTGTCTTCTTGCTAGGTCTAAACTCAAAGCCACACTGTTTCTCCTTCAGTTGGGTCTAAACTCTAAACTCAAAGCCACTGTCTCTCCTTTAGCTTTATCCTTGTCTTTGAAAGTTTCTAGAAAAGAGATTAGCTCAAGCATTTTTTGACGAGAATTCTGCACAAGTAAAGGCACTCTTTGGAGTTAACTATAACGGGAGAGGAGAGGGAGATAGAGACCAGTAGCAGATTACCATCAGGAAGAATAGAGAAGTCTAGACTGTTTAGAGAAGTTCGACAGTCCTAAAAGCTAAAAAGAAGAGAAAAAGGAAGATAAGGGAATATTGGGATTCGGTAGAGATAGGACTTAAGAGAAAAAGGAGGATAAGGAAATACGTAAGAAAGAGAAGATAGAGAAATACATAAGAGAATTGGCAGGTGAGGCCGGTTTTAGAGTGGAATGACTAAAGAGAGAATATAATATATATATATATATATATGGTGATGAGGGGAGGGGTAATACTCTGTAAAGTCTGATAGACCTTGTTATGAATAATGATTTGTTTCTTTCTAAATAATAATAATAATAATGATTTATTATAAATCTTTTTGTGTAATGACTAAATAATTTGTATTATTTGATATTTATTTATTTGAATCGATAATTTTATGTTGTATAAGAATATATATATATATATATTTAATTTTTTTAGGAATTCTGAAACACCTTGAAACAGTACGCCGAAATAGGCCAGTACCGAAATATTCCGTTCCACTGGACAATCCGAAACGGGTTTTGAAACGGTATCCATAACACTGCTCTAGATGGCTTGGTGTCCTTAAATGCCTTAGGAAGGCTTCTATTTATAGGAGTTTGGGGGTGGGTGACCAACACGTGGCAGAGTTTGATTGGTGACACATGTTACAGCATGACTGGTTCGCTTATGTCATTGCTTACATGTGCTGCATTGCATATGTCATCACTTACACGCGTTGGATTGCATATGTCATCGCTTACACGTGCTAATGTGTGATTGATTTTTGCATGAAACTTGGTAAATTTCTGTTGGTTTCTGAGTAGTGATAGCAAAACCTAGCAACAATACATGGAGCTTTGTAATTGGTTGTATTTTGTAGACTTGGTAGTATGATGTGTCAGCTTGTGATAGGTCGAGAATTTTCCCTCTCTACAAATGCCCCCTTGAGACTCATTCACTCACACAGTTTCAAAGTGTGGTGTGGGAATGAGTTTCGAAAACGGATTTTTACACTTGACTCTTCAAGTGAAGTAGTTGAAGGTGGTGGAGCTTTCAACAGGATGAGATAATTTTTGAGGAGTAGACCCACCCATAAGAAAGGCTTTGATGAGACCGAAAAAGGGGTTTGCGAGTATTTGAATGTACTCGCGTGACTGAGCCTTCTCAGCAGAGGTTAAGTTGAAGTAATTTCAAAAGAGTGTTCCATGGTACTTGGAGTGGGTTAGTAAGGCTGAAAGTTATTTGCAAAAAGTTGGATGTACTTTCAAGATTGAATCATTTCAACAGAGGTTAAGCTAAGGTAATTTTAGAAGAGTATTTTAGATTGCTGGCGGTGATCACAGGGTGTAGAAGATGGGGAAGATGTGAGGATGGTGGCTGGGTACAGCATGCAGAGTCATGGGGCTAGCCTCATGTTTTCAAGAAGTCCAGGCGAAGTAATTTTCGAAGAGTATACTTTGGATTATGGCGAGGACATGTGGGAAAGTGGTTGAATGTGCATATGTCATTGTTTCACTCAGGTTAAGTTGAGGTAATTTTAGAAGCCTATGGAGTTTGGGTATGCTAGTGGTGGTGTGAAGAAGATGGAAATGAAGCAAAGTGAATGGGTGAAACATACACCACCATGGCGCTGGCCCTGTACGTTGGGGACTCTCTAGTGTAGATGTTTCTGGGAAGTACACCTTGGGAGACGAGACTGACTGCATACTAAATGAGGTCTGGTGGCAAGTCATAGAATGTGCCTGCGTGATGGGACCATGCTGTCAGATGTTAAGTTGAAGTAATTTCAGAAGGGTATTTTCTAAAATTCTTCAAGCTGATTTTAAGTTGGAGTAATTCTAGAATGTGTGTTTTAAGGTACTAGCAACGATGACCTTTGGGTCCCATACTGGTGGGGACATGGAATAAGGCTTTGGTGACCATATACCAGCACTAAAGGCTGATTTCTGATGAGCTGGTGCTTTAAAGGTTGTTTCAAGTGTTGGATGGGAGACAATTTGTAGGATACCCTAACACTTTTTACCATCTTCACCTATTGCCACTTGTTGGAAAAGCATAGAAAATTGAAAGATGGAGCTAACTTGTGATTCTGGTCTTAGAAACCAGCCAAGTTGCTATTTGATCCGAACCACTACTTTTGCTGGAAGACCAAGCAATTGGAGAGAGACTATGGGAACCTGAGCTTAGGAATAGGTGTCTCTGCTGGACTTGGATTTCCTGGCCAACCAAGTCTGAGGAAGCATGGAACGACAATACCAGTCTTGTTATGAGTAATTTTATGGACAAATGTGGCCGTTAAAGGAAGAAACAAAATTTGTTTAGATCTCAAAACTACAATGATGTTATGAAGAGGGTTCCTACTAAACCATGAGAGAGTTGATTTCAAACTGATTATGAAGCAATATTGGTTGCTAAGTATTGAGAATGATGAGGCCATAGTGAGAAATCGCTGTGAGAATGAGGACTTGAAAATTTGAAAGAAGCAAATCTTCATTTCATGATTCAGTGTGTTTTTTTTTAATGAGTTTTCAATGAATCTGACCTTTCTATTTATGGCGCAGAGATGAAGAATGGTAGATGGGTAGTTGAGAATGGCAGATGAGAATTTTTTGTGAGAATGGTGGATAAGAACGGTAGGCACCGAATGAGAATGGTAGGTTGGAGACTGGTAGAGAACAAGAATGGTAGGTGGGATACTGGTAGGTACCGAACGGAAATGGTAGATGGTAGACTCAATGTAATTTCAAGTTTAAGACAAACTTGTGAGAGTTCATCTATTCTTTAAAAGGGAAGCCTTGATGAAGTCTGAAGGATAACCTAGAGTGGATCCAAACTAAATGGATGAATCTCAAATTCTGATATTGGGAGCTTAAGTTTTGGACGCTATCAGTACTTCAGAGATGCGAGTTAGATTGGTGATTTCTAAGTCGTGAAAAACTGAGCATGACAAGTCTGGCTTGAAAATCTTGACTTTGGGTCGACTTTAATACAAAAGTCAACTATCTTGGAATTGAGTCATTTGTGTAATTTCCGAGTCTCAAATGATGGAATGAACTCCAAAATTGGAATGTACGTGAAAAATTGAGCAAGACAAGTCATTTTTAAAAATTTTGACTTTTGGTCAAGATTTATGCAAAAGTCAACTTTATGGAAATTGGACATTTGCGCACTTTCCGAGTTTCAAATGAAGAAATAGATCCCAAAATTGGAATGTACTTGAAAAACTGATTAGGACAAGTTCGTTTTGAAACTTTTCTTTTTGGTCAAAGTCAAAGATCCAACTTGGTCTAAGCTTTTTCTTTCTTTTTTTTTCTTTTTAAAAATTTTTGCAAGCGGTTCAAACCAGGTCAGATTTTCAGTTCGGTCTGAGTTGGCCTAGACAAACGGGTCAAGTCAATGGAGGATGACATCATTGGTGACATCACAACTGTTTGGCGCATGTAAGCGCGTGCAAAAGCTGTTAGCACGTGTGAGCGCATGAATGGTGAGGTGGCGCGTGGGAGCGCGCGAAACTAGGGTTGTGACCGCTGGATTTTCTAGCGACGCATGGAATTGTTTTTGGTCCCGAAATTTTTGGGTGTTGTAGATCGAAGGCCGTAGAATCTCATGGTATGGTTTGTTTTCTAAAATTGTGGGCAGATTTGCACAAATTTGAAGGATTAGGTTGCGGGTCATTTGAAAGATCGTGGCTTCGCGTAGGGGCACGTGCAGTCTTTTTGATCTTGAAATTTTTGGGTTTTGTTTATCGTGGGCCGATGGATCTAGTGGTGGCAACGATTTTGTAAACAATTTCCCAGATTTATGCAGATTTGAATTAGAAACTTGTGGGACATTGGGAATTTGTGGCCGCACGTGGCTAGGCATCTAGGCCTGGAATTTTCAGGTTTGGTGAATCAAAGGCTGTAGAAGACTCCTATGGTGTCGGTTTCATGGATTTATGGTCTTCGGTGGCTCTGACAGTGTTTGACATTGGTTAATCAGTAAGTGTCTCTGCTTTCAAGGTCAACAGCACAAGTCACTTTGAACAATACGCAAGCTAGAACTTCATCCCAGGTCTAGTGCAGTAGTTTTTTAGATGACATGTGTACTTTTGCAGGCCTATAAGCACTTTTTCTAAGGTCTAGTGCAGTACTTCCTTTCTGACATTGTGATTCATTTATGGGCTCTTAGTGCAGTATTTTTTGACTTTGAGTGCATTAGAGTTGCAAAGTCTGACTTCAAACAATATTTGTTTGGTGCCTGCATTTAATGGCTTGTTAACTCTACTTTTTCTTTTTGTTTGTTATCTAAGAAGTTTTCAATATAAAGCCACCCGAGGCATGCACTAATCTGTACAAGCAATCTCCCGTAGGTAGCATGATAATAGAGAAATTATGCTTTTTTTTTTTTTTTTTTAATTTATGACAAGCTAGAGATTAAAATTGAAGTTCTCTCTCTTTATTGATTTTTTTTTTTTTTTTTGTTTAGACGTGCCATGAGATTTTCTTCTAACAAGTTCTTTGTTGCTGCTTGTTTTTGTTATGCAACATGTTTTCCTTGTTCTTTGGGCTTTAGCGTCAAGTTTTATATCAACATTCTTAGCCTGCCATCCATATTTATTTGGTAACTTTACATTCCATTGAACACAGCGTTCTTACAGTGATGTTTGTCTCAATTTATCAAATTATTACCCTGCAACAACAATCTCTTAGCAATATCTATCCTTGACGTTCTCATAGCGGCAATCATCTAGGCAACAATGTTATCACCAGTATTCCTGATACAATGATGCTATTGCTAGTACTTGACCTTGAAGTTGTACTGGCCCTTGTCTTGGCAATTATGCTGCACCAACACTTGTCTTTTCAACGCAACCATCTCAACAGTTTTTGCAATGTAGCCACATCAAGAGTCTTTATCATGAAGTAGTGCCAACATTTATCCTTGTACTGAAACCATGCCAACATTCATCCTTGCCATGCAGCCACGTCAACACTTCATTTGCATCGAAGACATGCCAACATCCATCTTTGCCCTAAAGAAATATTTGCACTTACATCTGTTATGAAGTCGCACCATCATTTACACTGAAGTCGTGCCAACATCCATCTTTTTTATGAAGCCATGACAACACTCCACATAGCACTTGCACTTTCATTGAAGTTGTACCAATATTGACCTTTATAATGAAGCTATAACAGCACCCATTTTTAGAGGCGACATGGCTCAAACATCGAGAGTGTATAGCACTGTAGCTAGACATCAAGATTTCAAAAATGCCAATAAGACATTGAAGATGCAAGGAGTCCCTATCAAGACTTTGAAGATGCAAGGAAATGCCAACAAAACCTTGCAGATGAGGGAAAAAATGATGCCAATACTTTGAAGATGTCAGAGTATGCTACCAAGACTTTAAAGATGTCAGAACATGCCACCAACAATTCGACATTGCACGAACATGCCCATAGAAGCAAGGTGATGCAACATCGACTTTAGATACATGATCTATTATCATTTTGGAGGAAGTTGACATTGCCCAGATTTCAGAAACATGATGTGAAATGACACCACTCAGAAGGAAGATGACGTGGTTCAAATTTTAGAGCTATGAAATGGCATGACCTAGAAGAGAGACAATGTAGCTTAGACTTGCAAGATACAAGAAAATGCCCCCAAGAGATAAGTGATGCAAAGCATACTTCAGATTTGTGGGAGAATGTCCATAGAAGATGGGCAATGCCATGCAGACTTCATTTAGTCTTCATCTTCGACCACAACGATCTTTGATCATCCTATTGAGCAGTTGACTGTCTTTAAGCAATGCCCTGCCAATCAAAGTGACCTTAAAAGCATATTGATGACTATTGGAAAACTCTTCAAGCTAGACTGGCAATCCTTCTTCTTTTCATGTGACTAAACTTAGTGACAAGTACTAAACTGCCTACGTATCCCAATGATGGATCAAGTCATCACGTAGTTCAACAGATTTTTTTTTTTTTGATGATTTTTTTTTGGGATAATTTTTTATTTTTGGATAGTTTCTTTTTGGATGATTTCTTTTTTTTTTCTTTTTTTTTTTTGTTTATCTTTTTTTTTTTATTTTTTTTTTTATTTTAGCAAAAAGGAAGGCTCACGTGTGTAATCCTCACCCTATGCCCCATGGCATTTCATGTGTACCAATTACGCAATGGTGGGTATCACCACTAATCGAACCCGAGACCTCAGCCATAAGGGCAACATGGGCATCCAACCAGTACGCCACACTCGCAATTTATGACATAGAGTGGGATTACTTTCTCCTTATTGGTATGCTTTCAAAGGTACTGGGAAGACATCATGTACTCTTGCAGCACTACAATGGGCAATTTAAACTCTTACCAAGGAGAAATCCTCAACTTTCAAGCATAGAACCATTTGAGGAACTTCCCATTGATGGGGTTGATCCTTACACCATCATTATCAATCAACTTGTAAGCTCCATTGGTGTAGACTTCTTGCACAACATAAGGCCCATCCCATTTTGAAGTGAACTTATTGCCTTTACGATGAGTTGTGATAATAGGTCTTCGAACGACGAGGACTAAGTCACTAATTTGGAATGATTGTGGCTTAACTCTTTTATTGAATGCTCTTGAAAGACGAGCTTGATATCACTTAAGGCATTGTTGGGCCTCGAGCCTTTTCTCATCAAGTGCCTCCAATTTTTGCAATCTGAGCTTGGCATTTTCTTCTCCAATCAATCCTTCTTGAATGGCATTCCGTAATGATGGGATTTTTCATTCTAAAGGAAGGACGGCTTCTACTCCATAGACAAGAGAATATGGCATCGCTTGAGTAGGCATTCAAAACGTTGTTCAATATGCCCATAATGCTTCTCCGATTCTTTCATGCCAGTTATGCTTTGTCTTGGATACCACCTTTTTCAACAAACTACCAAGTGTTTTGTTAAACGCTTCAGCTGGTCCATTTGTCGGGGCATTGTACATGAAGGAGTTGTATTGTTTAAATTCAAACTTCTTGCATAGTTCCATCATCAGCCTATTGTAAAACGATTTTCCATTATCAGTTATGATATAACGAGGGACACCATACCGATAGATCAAATGAGTTTGAATGAAATTGACCACCGTCTCTTTTTTCACTTCCTTAAGGGGCATAGCTTTCACCCACTTCGAGAAGTAATAAGTTGCAGCCAAGATGTACAAATGGCCACTAGATGACTTTGGTAATCGTCCTATCACTTCAAGCCCCTATGCATCAAAAGGCTAAGAAGCTACAATTGGGTGTAGAGGTTCTGGCGGCTGGTGGATGAAGTTTGCATGATATTGACAAGCTTCGCATTTCTTAGCGCACTCCATAGAATCTTGCACCATCGTAGGCCAATAGTAATCCATTCATTTGATCCTACAGTGTAACTTAGGACCTGATTGATGTGCACTGCATATTCCAAAATGAGCCTCCTCTAAGGCTTGTTTAGCCTCCTCCTCTCCTAAACAACGGAGAGACAATCCATCAAATAAACAGCGGAAGAGAGTGTCCTTATAGTATATGAATCGAGCAACCCTTCGTCGAACTTCAATCTTGTGGCATTTATCATCCAGGAGTCTTCCATGTTGAAGGTATTCAATGATCGCTTGTCGCCAATCTTCTTTTTCAACAAGGCATACAAAAATAATGTTGGCTTGCTCTTCTTCTTCTTCAACCACTAGAGGTACCACTCACCTCCAGGAAATAACAACTTTGGTTGTCTCTTCCAAGGATAATGGTAAGACGATAGCCAAATTAGCTAAAGCATCAGCCTATCTATTCTCTTTCCTTGGTATATGCCCCAATGTGATGGCCTCAAAATTTGCTAGCAACTTCTTTGCATATTTGCAATAAGGGATAAGGTCTTCCTCTTGACGTCATATTGCTCTAAGATTTGGTTGACAATTAATTTAGAATCCCCAAAGATCTCAAGTTACGATATGCCCATTTCAATGGCCATTTGTAGACCAACAGTCAATGCTTGATATTCGGCTACGTTGTTAGAGCAAAGTTCACTTAATGAGAACGAGTATAAAAGTATTTGCCGTTGTGGAGAAACAAACACTATATTTGCCCCCGCTCCTTCTCAACATGCAGCCCCATCGAAAAGTATCATCCATGATGGCATTACTTCAATGTAAAACACATCTTCATTCAGAAAATCATCAGAAAGCTCCCAATTAAATGGAACTGGGTGATCAGCTAAGAAATCTGCCAATGCTTGTCCTTTGATAGCTTTTTATGGAATGTATGCAAGGTCATATTGTTGTAGCAAGACTGCACATCGAGCTATACGACTCGAAGCCACAGGCCTGGAGAGGACATATTTAATTGGGTCAGCTTTTGCTATTAAACAGACCGTATATGCTTGCATGTAGTGCTCTAGTTTGTCTATGGCAAAGAAACGAGCGAGGCACGTCTTTTCGATGGCAGAATAGTTTAATTCAGCCTCATTGAGAGTTCAACTTAAATAATAAAGGGCTCTTTCTTTCCTTTCTTTATTCTCTTGCGCCATAAGAGCACTTAGAGACTTTGCTTGTGCCGTAATATACAGCACCGAAGGCTTTCCTGGGATAGGAGCACCTAAGACTGGAGGATTAAGTAGGTATCTTTTGATGTGTGCAAAAGCATTGCTACAAACTTCATCCCATTTAAAGTGCACATCCTTCTTCATCAATCTATTGAAAGGTTGACATCGACCAGCCAAGTTCGAAATAAATCATCGTATGTAGGCCAGTTTTCCTTGCAAGCCTTTAAGTTCTCGCAGATTCTTGGGCTTTGACATTTTTTGTATAGCTTCAATTTTGGACTGGTCAATTTCAATACCACAGTGCCTCACAATGAAACTAAGAAATTTCCTAGATGTTACGCCAAAAGCGCATTTGCGGGGGTTTAGTTTAAGCTGATACTTTCTTAGGCAATTGAACATGGATCGCTAATCTACCAGATGGTCTCCCCTCCTTTTTGCTTTAACCACCAGATCATTGACATAATACTCCACGTATTTATGAAGTACATTATCAAAGATCTTTTGCATGGTCCGTTGATAAGTAGCACCAGCGTTCTTTAGTCCAAAGGTATCACTTTGTAACAGTAAATGCCCTTAGAGGTACGAAAAGCTGTAAGCTCTTCATCCTTAGGATTCATTCGAATTTACCTAAAGAACCATCCATGGAAGATAAAGCTTCATGACCAGGAGTGGCATCAACCATGACCTCAGTGATGGGTAATGGAAAATCATCCTTAGGACATGCATTGTTCAAGTCATGGAAGTTAACGCACACTCGGATTTGTCTATTCTTCTTTTTGACAGGGACAATGTTAGCAATCCATTCTAGGTATTGTACTTCATGAATGAAGCCTGCCTCAATTAACTTATTGACCTTGGTTTCTATTTGAGGGATAAGTTGTAGCCGAAAGCATCTTTGGGCTTGTTTAACTGGGTGCACGCCCTTCTTTACTACCAAATGGTGTAGAGCAATACTTGGATTGAGCCGAGGCATTTCCTTGTAAGTCCATGCAAACACATCTTTGTATTCTACTAGGAGCTTGAGGTGCCCTTCTTTTTCTTCAGGGGTGAGAAGCGCACTGATGAAAGTTGGCCAAGGTTCTTTAGCAGTTCCTAAATTGATCTCTTTAAGTTCATCAACTGTAGCCTATCCTTCATCTTCCAAGGTTGGAGGAGCTTCATCGACCTCTTCATTAGTTGCTTCAGCATCTGACAGGGTATCCTCTTCTATTGTAATATGAAATGAGGATGATACCTCTTCAATTTGCTCATTGTGGACGAGTGACTGACTTGTGTGTACAATCGTTCATCTTTTAACTTTGAGCGATCCTTTAGTGCTGATATCTAAGGTAAAGTTATGTTTTATGCATGAAGGAATACTACTGCAGATCTCATCATTAGCTTTCTTCTCCCCTTAAACCTCAAAGTTTATTGGATTTTAAGAATACCTATCAACAGGCCTTTTTGTTGCCCCCAATCGATCAAAGACTAATTTACAAGCAAGAGTGTCCTGATTTTGTGTTAAGCAAGTTGTATTTAACCTGTCGAACACTGTGATTCGTGACCATAAGGCCTTGATGTGATCAAACATCGAGATGCATGATGAAGAGTGATCTTTTCTTTGATTCAAACTTTCGCCGACCTCCACTATTATGTATTGGGAACTTGAAGTATTGCTTCTTTTCTTGATCCATATCTAAGCTGGTTGTTTAGGAGTATAACCAAATCCAGTCTTTGGGATAGGAATTTCATGCCCTTTAAGCCGCATTTTCCTTTGTGTTTTGCTAAGGTCATGTATCTTTTCTCTAATGGCTTCTGGAATTAATTTCCCTAAGTCCCCTTGTTTTGAGAAATCATAGCCTGCTTTAGCTAATAGCCTATATGCCTTTGGGTCAAACCATTCTTTCGTCCGCTTACTTGGTAGAATACCATGCTTTGTCAAACTTTACGAAGACCTCACGAATCCGTTTAGCAACTTTGAGGGCAAAGGATTTGTGGATGAAGTTAAAGGCATGACATGATTTTCTTTCGATATGGCTACATCCTCCATCATGAGCTTTGTAGGAGGCCTTTCCAAGTCTTCTGTAGATTGAAGGCATTTCGGGAATGGTGAATGTCCATTCTTGCGGCGTGATAATGGTACAAACCGAAAAAATGGAGGGATATTGGAAGGTGTTGAAATTTTTGCTCTCGCTGAATTACTAGTAGATTCACTAGAATGATCATTCCCATATTCTGGACCTTCCTTTGGGGAAGGAATATCCTTTCTAGTGATGAATTTAACATACTTCTTTTCACCTTGCTTACTTTCCATGGACGGGCTCTCAACTGGGAGAACTTCACTAGGAATATCATTTTCTACATAAAATTTTGCATTAGCAAAGTGAGCTTCAGTCTCAGCAAAAGGCTTCAAATCGGCATTGACTTTCTTTATTCCACTTTGAAGATACTTGAACATTGATGCAAAGTTGACGGCACTATTCTGTTTCCATGGATCCATGGACGTCCTAACAACATGTTGTAGGTTGTCTTGGCATCAATGACATGGAACAAAACGTTACTTGTCAATTCTCCTATGATTAATTCCAAGTGTGTCATGGCGATTGCGCATTGTCCTCCTTGGTTAAAACCTTGAATGACCAAACAACTGTGTGATAATTCCTCCATAGTAAGACCAAGTCGTCTTATTTTCATTTTTGGTAGTATATTAATAGATGAACCTCCGTCAATAAGAATACGATCGATCTTTTGTTTATGAGCATAACTAGAGACATAAAGCGGACGATTTAGGGGCTTAGAGCCTAACAATAGATCCTCGTCAATGTAAGTTAAGTCCGGAGAGTATGCGTAACATCCTTATGTTTGTTGAAGCGTGTTGGTATGAGGGGTGCACATTTCTGGCTTTTCAAAAGCTTGGGTAAGCACTTCTTTTGGTGAGGTGTAGGATTGCAAGGGTTCAACTTCATTAACTTGAGATTGGAGTCCCTTTAAAGATGACAAAGTCTCATTCATGGTCAACACCCTCCTGTTTGTCATGAACTTCGTAATGAGAGTCTGTGTGAACGGCCTTCGCTAAGTTGTTTTGAAAGAATTTTGTGGGAAAGAATTCTTCCAATGTGATGAGATTTCGAAGTTTTTGGGCTTGTACCGAATCGTCATACATTTTTGTTCCCAGTCTTTCTTGCCTTTTATCAATCCTTCTTGACCGAGGCTGAATCTGGTTTTATGCTCTTTTGGACTCTTAGGCGATTAAATATAGAGGGAATGTTCATCTCTTTTTTCCATCTCCTACAAATAACCATCGTCCAGCCCTCTTCCTTATCCACTGTTGACCTTTTATCATCATTTGAGTTATAATCAGATGCTTTTTGTGAGAGCTGAACTTGAACAGGTTCCATAGAACCAAACTGGATGAGCATGGTATTTGCCCCTTGCTTAGTATTTGGAGACATGCAACTAGGTAACCTACAAGCAAATGTTGCAAGGTTTGACTGAGCAACATCATTAAAATCCAAGTCGATTTTCCTTTCCTTGGCTAGCTTCATGATGAGTTCTTTAAGAACAAAGCATTTTTGGATTGGATGGCTTAAGATGTGTTGATACTTACAATAGTTCAGGTCATCAACTTTTCTCATTTCTTTCGGTCGTTCGCATTCTGGCAATTCAATTAATTTCTTCTTGAGCAGTTGTTCTCGCATTTTGGGCATATTAACATCTAGGAAATGATACACATTTTCTTCCTATTCCTTAAGTGATGAGTGACGCGTCTCATGCTGTTGGCCTCCCTCGGGCCTTTTCTTATTAGCCTTCACATTTCTTGTTGAAATTTTGACTAGGGCAGGGTTGACATTCATTGAGTCTTTGATATTACTTTTCACATTCCTGTCATTTTTCTTTATTTCCCATATTTCTTTCCTTTCCTTAGGTACGAGAGGTTTTGTATTTCCACGGCTAGATATACTCAATTCCATATCATGCGCACGAGTTGCTAACTCTTCAAATGTTCGAGGCTTTATCCCTTGAAGGATTTAAAAGAACGCCACTGATTGATATAATTAATGACGGGCTCATCCTTCCACTGTTTGGTATTGGTAAGTTCCATCATCCCTACCGTGCCCCGTGTGCTATAGAATCGGTTAAAAAACTCCCTTTCAATTTGTTCCCAGCTATCAATTGACTCAGGTTCTAAGTCTGTATACCAATCAAAGGCATTCCCCTTCAGTGAACGGACAAATTGCTTTACAAAGAGGCCTCCTTGAGTCCCTGCATTCTCACAAGTTTCTACAAAGTGAGCAACGTGTTGCTTAAGGTTTCCTTTGCCATCAAATTGCAAGAACTTGGGGGGTTGATACCCATTTGGCATCCTCATGTTATCAATATGCTTTGTATAGGGTTTCGAATATATGAGAGAACTTGTAGAAGAATCTCCATATTGTGCTCAAATGGTATTCGTTATCATGTCCTGCAATTGTTGGACAAATATCGAAGCAATTAAAGTGGAATGTATGTGTTAAGAATTGGCTTCACGTCATTTTCCTTTATCAACCATGGGGTTTTCTCCTTTCAAGGTAAAGCCAGGTGGGTGCTCAAGGCTAAGACTTTATTCACCCGAATCTTGTACCTCCAGCTTGTTCATTAGGGTTGCAATTTTGGCGTCCTTTTCTTTAAGTGGTTTTGTGAGAAGGATGACCCTTTGTTCCATTTCAGCCATCTTTTCTTCCATGGTAGAGGTGTTAGTCATCATCACTGGCATGACCTCTAGATATGATGGAGAAAATGATGAAACAGGATAAGTCAAGGTACTTCATTCCTTAAGTTTCTCATCACAGGTGAAGTGTTGATAGAAAAGGTCTTTGTTAGGGATGATTCATTATTGATCTCCAAATCTTTCGAGATAGATGAATCCTTAGCGGTAGCTTTCCTATTTGCTAGAAAGTCCAGAGAAATAGTAGTATAAAGCTTGCCTTCTTTGGTTGTTTGGGGTTGAAGTTGATCAAGGGCTTTGGATCGACTGCGAGTAATTAGGCTGACATAATCATCAGCACTGGAAGCATCAACTACTGATTTTCAGACATTCTTGCTAGAGGCCATTGAAGCTGGTAACAAAATGATGTTGAATTTCTTCTTTTTTTTTTTTTTGAAGGAGAAAGAGATGAGAGGCAGAGAGGTCCCACCAAGCATGCCAGAATTTGTAGGTGACTAAATTTCTAGTTTGAAATAAATCAAACAAGTAAAATAGTTTCGCAAATGCAAATTTGTATTGATGAATATGTGGTACAATTCTTTGAAATTACAAAAGAGTGGCCCTCTGATTCGATCTCCTTGAAAGACTTGTTGATTGGAATTGTAATAATGTAATTTTGACTCAAACACAAAATATTCTTCAATTTGGCTAAAGGATGGATCGAAGACCCTTGAAACAGAATCACAATAAATCTCTGGCTATAAGCTTGTTAGAAATTCTTTGTTCTTCATGTTCATGGTGTGTTCTTCGTCTTCGAAGGTTTGTGGTGGAAGTTCTTCGGTGCTTTAGAGGCTTGAATCTGTAGAGCTTTGTTGATTTATGGTTTGTTGAGATTTCTGGAGGCTTTTAAGCTTGATTCTGGCCAACTATAGGATCTAGGCATATAGTTTGGATGATTCTACTTTGAATATTCTTCGATTTTGAGGTTGAAGTTCTTGAAGGCTTTAAGGCTTGATTCCTGTAGAGCTTCTGTACTTCTAAGTGCTTTCGAATATTCTTTGATGCTACTTATACTCTAGATGGCTTGGTGTTCTTAAATGCCTTATGAAGACTTCTGATTGGTGACACATGTCACAACCTGACTGGTCCACTTATGTCATCACTTACAAGCACTAGATTGCATATGTCATCGCTTACACATGCTGGATTGCTTATGTCATCGCTTACACGCATTGATGTGTGATTGGTTTTTGCATGACACTTGCCAAATTTCTGTTGGTTTCTGAGTAGTGATAGCAAAACCTAGCAACAATACATGGAGCTTTGTAATTGGTTGTATTTTGTGGACTTTGTAGTATGATGTATCAGCTTGTGATAGGTCAGGAATTTTCCCTTTCTACATATCTAACTAAACCCCACATTGAAAAACTTCATCCAGGCAACAACATGCCCACAACATGTGAGTCCTCTACTTTCCTTGGCTGAATGATAAGAGAAAAGAGGCTCCAACACTAATGTGAGCTAACTTTTTTAGATTACAACCCCGATAATTTTAATCCTCTAATTCTAATGAGTGTTTAGACTTGATCTTTAAATCCCGAGTTATTTGAAATTAAATAAATAAACAATTAAACAATAAGTTATTTCTTTCTTGAAACACATGTTTTACTTATTAAATAAATAAACAATTAAACAATAAGTTATTTCTTTCTTGAAACACATGTTTTACTTAACAGTAATGACTTGGGTTTTCGAACACTTTAAGAATAACCTATGAGAGCTTTCATTTGAAAATATGTTGGAGATCCAACAAAACACAATTTGAATATTATGGTAACTTTGAAATCATAATCATTAAAATTACTAATTAGAAAAATGTCACACAAAAATAATGTCAAATTATCTTTAAATATTGAAAACTTTTTAGAGTTTAGAAACTCTGAAACTTAAGCTTTTCTCATATAAATAGTAAAAAATTGATTTGTATAAAAAAAAAGAAAAAAGAAAAAAAAGAGAAACGGGGTATGTATAGCCTAAAAAATTCAAATGTTGACATTAAAATTTCCATATCTTCTTACTTCTATTTAAATAAAGAATAACATATGTTTGTGGTTAAAATAAAATAAAACTATTTATTTTCATGCTTATTTATTTTTATGATGTTTTTGTTTAAGGGTTAAATATTTGTAAAGATAATTCTTAATTAATATATTAGTAACCCTTTATATATATATATATATATATATAGAGAGAGAGAGAGAGAGAGAGAGAGAGAGAGAGAGAGAGAGAGAGAGATGGGTTTAAGTTACACCTGGTGTAACTCTTTAGAGTTACACATTTTTTAAACCATTGGATTCAAGTAGATCCAACGGTTAAAAAAATACTATAATTATTACAAATATTCTGATTAGAATATAATTAATTATCCTCATTTATTACTTTCTAAACCCAAAAAAAAGGTTTGACTTCTGACTCTCCCTCTCTTTAAGTTTCTCTCTCTACGTTTCTCTCTCTCTTTTTCCTCCACCACCTCCACAGGTTGCCGGCAAATTAAAAAAAAAAAAAAAAAAAAACCCAAAATGGCGTAAAAAGATTATAAAGCATAGAAGTAGCAATTGAAGAAGGTTCGCACATGTTGCTCCGTTGTAGAGCCCGTGGACATTTTTCATAAAAGACAAGTATAGCATCATACAAAGCTTAAGAAAACATTTGATGAGAATCATAAAAAAATTAGAGCTAGTTGTCAGTGTTATCTCTCATGCCTCTCTACCGACAAGTAAATGTCTCCAGCAATGCATCACCTTCATCAGGTCCATTGTTGTGGCAAAATTCCAACCATTCCAAATTAATATACAATTGTTGACCATAGAATTAGTTTACAATGAAACGTGGGAAATTCAAGTGCAAAAAAAGAAAAAGAAAAAGAAATGAGTGTTGTGCCTGTGCCCTTGGGCGTCATGTTGCATATATTGAAAAATAAAAATATCCTCACCCTTCTGATTATGATCAATGATGAATCATTTGATGAGATTGACAAAAAGAAACCACCTTCAATCATTGTTGAGAATCAGCATTTGGTTCACTAATTCATTAAAATAAGCAAAACATGGGATATCAAATTAAAATATGCAGCCTAAAGTTCTTTGACAGATCATATTCCTATATAATAAAGTAATTAAAAAAAAAAAACTTCTCTCTAAATATATGTCAACCCGGTCTAGCATTTGTTTGTGAAGAAAATAAGGCGTTTCTTCTTCGCCAACTAATTTATATAGATGTATTGCAGTTTTAAATGGTAAATTATATTCTTCTTTTTTTTAAAGTAAATGTGTCTCAATCTCAAACCTTTTTATTGTTGGGTACATGAGTCAACAATGTGCATGATGCTATACTTGTCTTTTATGAAATTGTCCACGGGCTCTACAACGGAGCAACATGTGTGAACCTTCTTCAATTGCTACTTGAATGCTTTATAATCTTTGTACGCCATTTTGGTTTTTTTATTTTTTATTTTTTATTTTTTTTATTTATATAAATCTGTCGGCAACCTGTGGAGGTGGTGGAGGAGAAAGAGAGAGAGAAACATAGAGAGAGAAACTTAAATGAGAGAGAGAATCAGAAGTCAAACCTTTTTTGGGTTTAGAAATAGGTTTAGAATGTAATAAATGAGAGTAATTAATTAGATTCTAATCAGAATATTTGTAATAATTATAGTCTTTTTTTAACCGTTGGATTATCTTAAATCCAATGGTTTAAAAAAGGTGTAACTTGAACTCATCTCATATATATATATATATATATATATGTTCAAGTTACACCTAGTGTAACTTTATAAGAGTTACACATTTTATGAACCATTGATTACTATTAGATCTAAAGGTCAAAAAGCACTTATAATAATGTCATTATTACTCCCTCGAAATTAGTGATTTAGGAATTAACTCTTATTATTAAAGAAAAAAAAAATCGCAGCATTAACTGATAGAGAAAGGCTGAGAGGAGAGAAAGGCTACGGCTTACCGAACTTCATTGTCCCATTGCTCTGGTCTTTCCCACTGCCGATATTGCTGTCCTTTGCCACGATTTGTGGTTTTTTAATAGCAACTGATATATGTAGTGTACACACAAAAACCATACCTAGGAAAGCCTAATAAATGGAAATTGTAATTCTAATGTTTTGATCTATGTATAAATCTCCCTCTTTTAAGTTTCTCTCTCTACGTTTCTCTCTCTCTTTTTCCTCCACCACCTCCACAGGTTGCCGGCAAATTAAAAAAAAAAAAAAAAAAATCCCAAAATGGCGTAAAAAGATTATAAAGCATAGAAGTAGCAATTGAAGAAGGTTCGCACATGTTGCTCCGTTGTAGAAGCCCGTGGACATTTTCATAAAAGACAAGTATAGCATCATACAAAGCTTAGAAAACATTTGATGAGAATCATAAAAAAATTAGAGCTAGTTGTCAGTGTTATCTCTCATGCCTCTCTACCGACAAGTAAATGTCTCCAGCAATGCATCACCTTCATCAGGTCCATTGTTGTGGCAAAATTCCAACCATTCCAAATTAATATACAATTGTTGACCATAGAATTAGTTTACAATGAAACGTGGGAAATTCAAGTGCAAAAAAAGAAAAAGAAAAAGAAATGAGTGTTGTGCCTGTGCCCTTGGGCGTCATGTTGCATATATTGAAAAATAAAAATATCCTCACCCTTCTGATTATGATCAATGATGAATCATTTGATGAGATTGACAAAAAGAAACCACCTTCAATCATTGTTGAGAATCAGCATTTGGTTCACTAATTCATTAAAATAAGCAAAAATGGATATCAAATTAAAATATGCAGCCTAAAGTTCTTTGACAGATCATATTCCTATATAATAAAGTAATTAAAAAAAAAAACTTCTCTCTAAATATATGTCAACCCGGTCTAGCATTTGTTTGTGAAGAAAATAAGGCGTTTCTTCTTCGCCAACTAATTTATATAGATGTATTGCAGTTTTAAATGGTAAATTATATTCTTCTTTTTTTTAAAGTAAATGTGTCTCAATCTCAAACCTTTTTATTGTTGGTACATGAGTCAACAATGTGCATGATGCTATACTTGTCTTTTATGAAATTGTCCACGGGCTCTACAACGGAGCAACATGTGTGAACCTTCTTCAATTGCTACTTGAATGCTTTATAATCTTTGTACGCCATTTTGGTTTTTTTATTTTTTATTTTTTATTTTTTTTATTTATATAAATCTGTCGGCAACCTGTGGAGGTGGTGGAGGAGAAAGAGAGAGAGAAACATAGAGAGAGAAACTTAAATGAGAGAGAGAATCAGAAGTCAAACCTTTTTTGGGTTTAGAAATAGGTTTAGAATGTAATAAATGAGAGTAATTAATTAGATTCTAATCAGAATATTTGTAATAATTATAGTCTTTTTTTAACCGTTGGATTATCTTAAATCCAATGGTTTAAAAAAGGTGTAACTTGAACTCATCTCATATATATATATATATATATATATGTTCAAGTTACACCTAGTGTAACTTTATAAGAGTTACACATTTTATGAACCATTGATTACTATTAGATCTAAAGGTCAAAAAGCACTTATAATAATGTCATTATTACTCCCTCGAAATTAGTGATTTAGGAATTAACTCTTATTATTAAAGAAAAAAAAATCGCAGCATTAACTGATAGAGAAAGGCTGAGAGGAGAGAAAGGCTACGGCTTACCGAACTTCATTGTCCCATTGCTCTGGTCTTTCCCACTGCCGATATTGCTGTCCTTTGCCACGATTTGTGGTTTTTTAATAGCAACTGATATATGTAGTGTACACACAAAAACCATACCTAGGAAAGCCTAATAAATGGAAATTGTAATTCTAATGTTTTGATCTATGTATAACCAATTGGAAAACACTAAAGTGACTGAACAGTAAACACGATCAATTAAAGGGATGAATGGATCAAATCTAAGTGAAAACAAACAACAAAAAATATCTAAATATACAGAGAGATTTTAGTTACTTGTTATGTGTGATTGGTGATCTTTTACAAGAGATAGAGAGGGGTTCAATTTCAAGGCTTAATGAAGAATCTTTAACAACAACAACAGGTACATACATGGAGGTCAAAAGCAATTCTAAATGGAGGAGTACAATTTATCGCTGATTCCATTCAACGGTCCAGATTGTGCCTATTTATTTATTAGTTATTGTAGGAAACCATGAAACAGCGGAGGAAGCCAAGGATGGTGAGATCAACGGTAGGAACAATGAGCAGTTGTGGGAGCACAAAGTCCAGCGAGCCTCAACCTCTCTCTGTATCACCGTTGAATTCAAATTTTTCTCTCCCCATTGGTTTGGGCGTCTAACTTTGGCGATCTAGTTGCACATGAGTTTCACATGAGCTCAGTTATTGAGTTTAAACGGCAAAGCAATAGATGTATTGATTTGGAAAAAGAAATACGAAGGAAGAAGATGATGATATGGAAGAAAAAAAAGAGAGTTAATGCTGTGGTTTTTTTTTCTTTGATAATAAGAGTTAATGCCTAAATCACTAATTTCTAGGGAGTAATAATGACATTACTATGAGTGTTTTTTGACACTTAGATCTAATAGTAATCAATGGTTTATAAAAGGTATAATTCTTGTGAAGTTACACCAGGTGTAACTTGAACTTATCTCATATATATATATATATATTAATTATGTATAAAAATTTATTAACAACTAAGTTGGCATTGATCCAATTATTTATGAAAATAATAACAATAATAATTAGACTCATAGTAGATGTGTAGATTTTTTTTTAAGACCTAATCTTTGGTGTCTTGCTTTAAATTGTCTTTTGAACTTGATGATTCCACCTTTATTATATTGCGCCTCTTTTTGAAGAAAAATTTTGTTGATCACGATTTAGTGTTAGTTAAAAGAGTGAAAGTGTGTTCTTTACCATGTCTTATACACCAAATTTTAGTTAAGATATAATTATTATAAAGTTTTAATTTAATTTCAAATTATTTTTAACATTGACAAAGTTTTAATAGTAGCCAATGTGTTGCAACTATAATCATACTGTTTTCAACTTACAGGGAGTTATCTATGCTACTATTTAAGGAGCTTTCCCTGTTTAGACCAGATTTTTTTGGTTTTAAAATACCCTTATTTTTCTAGGTTTAAGTAGAGATAAAACTAAATGATAATTTGGTAAAAATACATGTCTAACTTGCACTAAAATATTGCTTACAAAATAGGAACACTCTCCCACTAGCCGATTTTTATTGTTTTTTTTTTTTAAAAAAAAACACCCCACATACTGATAGTCATACAAAAACACAAAAACTACCACAAAAATCTCCTTTTAACTTTCCACTAAACAGAAAAAAAAAATAAAAATAAAATTCCAACGCCTGTTTCTTTTTTGACAAGCACGTCTGTTTCTAATAATAATAATAATAATAAAAATAAAAATAAAAATAAAAACCCTTCCATTTTTCTGTCTTCCCTCCTACTAATCCACTTTAATCTGATTTCCTCATTTTTCACCCTTACATCACATGTCTCACCATTCACCATTCTTTATTCAAAATTTAAAATTAACCAAAACTACTCATAGATGTCTTCCACAAATTGAAGACTTATCCCATTAAAAAGTCACCAACCCCACTGATTGATCTATTTCTCTCCATTTCTTTTTTCTGTTCTCTTTTTTAATGGACATCTATTTCTCTTTCTCTCTCCTTTAAAAAAAAAAAAATTAATGGACATCTATTTCTCTTTCTCTACAAGGAGCAGCCTACAAATAAACTTCTGAGGCTTACATTTCCAATCTAGGTTGATAACTCTCATTTTTAATAATAATAATAATAATTAATTATTCACTTTCTCCTTTAATGTGAATTTAATTGGTGTCTATTTGATTCGCTTTTAGTGGTTTTTAGCGATGAAGGTGTAATTTCATTAAGTTTGGAGGAAAGATTGTGATCGAAGAAAGCAATTTGCATCCAGCATTACATCTCTTTCTTTCTCTCTCACACATTCTCTTTATTTAATTTTTTTCTTTCCTGTACAAGATAAAATTCTCACTCTCAATATCTTTGGGATTATATTTGTATTTTGTGGTTAATTAGAACTTAGAAAAGTTAAAAAGTAAAATCATTTTGTGTTTAATCTTTGGGATTATATCATTGCTCACTGTATTTAGTTGGAAATTAATCCAACATTTTACTTTTATGTTTTTCAATGTGCAAAAATAAACTTACTGGGATGTATGATTTATTGATTCTAAATGATGCTTTAGTCCATTGCATTGGGTGATGTTGGTCACATTTCAGGTGAAATGCGAGATACGTTTTCATTTTATATCATTTTTTTAAAAATTAATTTATGACACTAAATCCAAAAAAAAAAAAAAAAAAAAGCCCCATTGCCCCATTGCACACTTATATCATATATATATATATATATATTTTTTTTTTTTTCACACGGTATTTTTCCATTGGGCTTGTAGAATTTGTATTTTACTTTGAGTTTTCAAATAAAGTGGTAGCCTATTAGATACTTTTAGTAGCTTTAATTTTGACTAATTTCATAAATTCATGTTTAGTTATTTGTGGTATTTGGTGTTGTGATATTTTTTAAAGAAATACTAGCCTTTGAGCGTGAGCACGTTGTCAGAGGCCCTTCTATTTTTTGGATAAAATTTAATAATTTTCATAAATTATAATTTGGGATTACTACATTTTCCAATCACAAAAATACCTAGGTGTGTAATGAGTGTTATGCGTTTGTGGATGAAATATTTTTTCATCACACCCGTAGATATTTTGTGATTGGAAAATATAGTAATCTCAAATTATAATTTATACAAATTATTAAATTTAACCAAAAAAATACTCAAATAATGCTATTAGAAAAGGTGTTTCATTCCTAACTTTGACCATATAAATAGCAGGGCACCAATGATTGTGCCAACTGAGTAGCATATAATTAGATTTTGAAATAAAACTCTATATTTAACACTTGAAAGTAAAAAAATTGGAATAAATATGAATACTTTTGAAATCATAATCAATTAAATTACTAATAAGTGAAATGTCACACAAAACAAGATTAAATTATCTTAAGATACTGAAATTTTTTAAGAGTTAAAAACTCTAAAGCTTAAGCATCTCTTACATAAATAATCGGAAATTGTTTTTATATGTAAAAACAAAGATGAAGGCATGAATAGACTAAAGAAATTCAAATATTGATATTGAAATTTCCATATTTTTCAATGCTTTAAATTAAATTAAAAAATAAACTATGTTTGTGAATTCAAGTAAAACAAGAATATTTATTTTCATGTTTATCTTTATATTTATATCTATGTTGTTTTTAGGTGTTGTATTCAACAAGATAAACTCTCAGTTCTAACACGTTTTAGATCATCAAAAAGGGTTAATAAAATTTTTTTTCTTCACATGATTTACTAATTTTCAATGAGTAAATTTATTCTTATAAGATGACCTTAAATATTGGTGCAACTGTAATATATAGTTAATTTCAACTTTTTGTTGTTGATTATAGATAAAATAATATGATTAATTTCAACTTCTTGTTGTTGTTGTTGTTTATTCTTATAAGAAGAAAATGCCACTCTTGGTGGAGCTTATTGATCATCTAGGAATTGCACTATAGATTCTAAATTCCAGTTGTGTAATGCTCTAAGGAATAAAGGGTTCCAATGAGCAAAACCGTTACACTATTCCACATAATTTCCCATTGTTGCATCTCTATACCTGGCTATTAGAATTAATTCAGGAAACCTACCCTTTAATATTGTATCACCACACCACAGATCAAGCCAATTTTTTTTTTTTTAATTTTAAAAAAATCCGAATTAACTCCCTACCTCAAACAAAACAAATCAAGCAAAGCCCATTGTTTCTCATATTTTAGACTTGCTCCCATGGCTAGGCCCAGACTTTTTGGGGCCTAAGGTGATAGCTAAAATGAAGCATTTTTTTAATATTTATGTATTAATTAAATTAATATTTATTTAATATTTTATATTATAATATATTTCATTTAAAATATATTTTTCTTGCTTTTTGAGATGCAAATTGACTAATCAAATTTTTGTATTCAAGTTCTTCTAACATTTTTTTTTCAATCGATATTGTAGCTAATCCAATTAATATTTCTTGGGACATTGTCGAATTTTAAATATGATTTTATTATTTTTTTTTTTCTGCAAAAGCAACTATAACATGGATTGTTAGTAAAATTCTATTAGCAATGCATATACTTGAAAATGAATCTACCCCTTTTATATACTTTAGTATGCCAATTGGAGTATGTTCCTTTATTTGTAAAATTTCTTTTAAAACTTTTAATTCTAATCTAAACCATCAATATCATAATAAACATAATGTTTGAGAAAAGATTAAAGATTAAGATAGTATTTTTTGCAAACTATCATCATCTAGTGATTTCAATTTCGTGAAGTTAAATAGAAAACAAAAAATATTTTCATATATTTGAAATTGTTCAAATCTATTCTCAATTGAAATTGTTGCTCTATCTACTATATATAAGTAATAATCAATTCTAAAAGATTCTTAAGCAAATCATGTTGTCTCATTATGAACATTTTCATCAAATTGTTTCTTTCTATAAATTATATGTTTCTCACAAAATACAAGTTCTATTTCCATTTCAAATGCAATTTTTTTAGCTGAGTTCATAGCAAATGTAAAATGCATTTTCTCTATATTTTTTTAAAAAGGAAATGAGACATTTTAATTGATCTATAGCAACAACAATGTGCATGTCTTTTGATTGTAAATTTTTATTAACAAAGTTGACAACAAATAATGTGTCATACCAAATAGTCATACCCAATAAGAACTCAAACCTTTCAATTTCATATGTTGGTAAACAATCAACTTCACTTTTTGAGACTAAATTATTTTTTTTTTCTTTTTTTTTTAGTTTTTCATATCCAAATGCATATTTTCTAGTAAACATTTCTAATTAAACTATATTTACAAATAAAATGAACACTATCTATAATATATTTATAATAACTGAAATAAAAAATAATTTTCAAGTGTAGAGTAATAGAACTTGATATATAAAAATACTTTTGTAACTTCGCCGAACAATAATAAGTATCTAGCAATTTGAACTTGCATAATAAAGACATATTCATTATATATATTTGTTTCTACTTTTTATTTGTGATTGTTTTGTGTAAAATATTTTTAGACTGGTTGAATTTTGGTATGTTTAGAGGTTAATAATATTATTTTTGGGACAAATGATTGTTTTAGACCAAAGAATTTGCTTCATGTTCTTAGGTTAAAAGGATGTAGTAGTTTTTTGGGTTTCATCCGGAAACCCCCTTTTTTTTCTTTTTTTCTTTTTGGCTACCTCTTCTTTTCCAAAATTTTGGGCCCCCCTTCCACTTAGTGACCTTAGGCAATGGCGTAATTGACTTGGTGGAAGGGCTAACCTTGCTTGCTCCTTAATGAGTGTCTCTATCAGTGTGATAGGTTCACATATGCCTCAAGAATTATATTGTACTATCAAGCGAGAGGTTTCACCAATAAATAAAATATTCAAACTACATTTCCTGTAGACAATGATGCATGTAGGGCAGCAGACCAAAATTGTAGGAAAACGAGATTGAAAGGTCAAGAGAAAATTCCCAGTTTTAGAAGGTAACAATGGAATTAAACTAAACAAATAACAAGTAGCATATGCTTTACTAGATACTTGCTCACCATTTGGTATCTTTTCTTCTTTTTCAAAAATAAAAGAAAAGAGAAGAGACGCTTAACTCTAATGACTTGCATATCACCTGGGCAGCATTTTTCACCTCATCCAAGACACCAATTTCCTTATTATTGGTTCATTTTTATAATGAAGCTTCTATCAAGATTAACTTTGCTCAAATTGATGCCATTAAGCTATGATGATAATGAAACTTAAGTTATTCGGATATGATAAATTTAATCATTTAATCATACAATTCTAACATTACCCGGATGTGTATTGCTAAAATATTTTAGCAACCATTAACAAATAGTTTTGATACAAACTACTATTCATGATTGCTAAATATAAAAGTATATAAAAGTACATAGAAAAGGGAAAAGAGAAATGGGAAAGAAGAGAGAGAATGAGTTGATAGGGTAATTTATATTATTTTAATGAGTTATATTTAAAAATAAAATCTGAAATTTTGTAAAATAATTGATAAAATAGATAAACTAGCCTTTTAGTTGTAAAATAGATATTTTTAAGAATGAGATGGAGGGGAAATTATACAGTTGTTCCTGAATATAACGTGAGCCAATAGAAACCATCCATGATCGGAACAATTGAAGAAAGAAAGACAATTAAAAATAATGATATAAAAATCCATCTCCAAAGAAAACTCAAAACTTTATATGGGAATTTGGCGGATAAAAACTTTTCAAATTTCATTTTTCTTTTTAGGAATATTCACATTTCTCTAAGTAAAATAATAATTAAAAAAATTTCTAAACTTTGGTAATGTGCTACTTTCTGTATTTCAACAATTAACTTCAAACCAACGGCAGAAAGTTAAGAGAGAAATTCAGCCAATACTCCTCCAAATCACTCATTCAAACAAGTAACTAAATTGTATATACTAGCTAACTAAAATTAGCTACAAAATTAATTGGTTGTAACCTAAGATTGCAACCTTACTCAATAAAATAAACATTACTACATATTTTGAAAATCTAATTGTTAAATTGCATGATCTTTACGCTCTTAATACACATGTCAAATTTTATATAAATCGGATATTATTTACTCTATAATCTTTAAGTTTATATATTATGCATTGTTTTAAACTATAAAAACTTGCAATTTAAAAAATTTATTGATGTCATAGTTATTAGTCTTTAATTTTCTAGAAATTTTGCAAAATTTAAGGATATAAGAAGAAGATGTAACTCAATGGTGGATTTGTCAAAATTTACCTCCATTAAAAAGATACTGAGAAAAGTTGTAACCCAAGACTATAACCAATTTTGTAGCTAAACTTTGTCTTTAAGTTAAAAGTGTTTGTCAAGATTTTGTTTACAAGTCCTTGGTTTGACCTTACTAATTGAAAACCATGGCTACCTCCAAGACTTAATGAGCATTCCCATTCAAGAATGCAAAACCCAACTAAATGCAAAATGCCTTTCCAAATACAAAAAACACCTAAAATTACCGCCATATCTGCAAATGCAAAATGTAAAAATTTCTACAGCTTTTTACAGTAAGATCTATATATAGATATTTCTTTTTTCAAAATTTTTAATCACTCTTCTCTCTCCGCAGCACTCTCGCTCTTCATCAGTCATGGGTTGGTTTGTGGGTTTCATCTATTGTACATAGTTATTAAACCCAAATTGGACGTTGACCCGGTTTATGAGTCAGGTCACTAGTTCAACCAATGGGTCATTGGTTGAATTGCAAATAATTTTTTTTTTTAAAGAATATATATGTGCATATATATATATATATATATATATAAGAATAAGGTTAAGAAATCATAAAGGAATATGTATAAAAAAAAAAATTAAAAAGAGAGAAAGCATATGCCTAAAATAAACTCGCCATTATAATTCAAAATCAAGGTTTTACAAGCAATTTTATCAAACAAATAAAAGTTTTAGAAGGAGTAACATTAGAAATTCTATAAAAGTACAAGCAAAATAAACGAATGTCAAAAGATTTGCAGCAAAGTTTTGGCTAAATAAAATCTTGTTAGATGTCTTAAAATTCTATATATATTATATATATATGTAAATGCAAATCTCAAACTACGAAAACAAAAGAAGAGAAAAAAAGGTTAAAGGCTTAAACTTAAAGTAATAAACAATTAAAGAACAAAAAACGTAAACAAAAGAAGAGAAAAGAATGTTTAAATAATAAATTATATAA
This sequence comes from Quercus suber, assembly GCF_002906115.3. NCBI lineage: Eukaryota > Viridiplantae > Streptophyta > Magnoliopsida > Fagales > Fagaceae > Quercus > Quercus suber. Next base: position 99,062 of record NW_027069562.1, read on the forward strand.
CATATATTGATATATTCATATCTATGTGCTAATTGGCTACGTGAAACTGAAAAGTGATTTGTTCAGAGCATAAAATTGAGGCACAGTCACAAGTTTAGGGAATCAAAAAAATGAAAGGTGATAGGTATAGAGTAGTGGGAATTCACAGAGAAGTGAGAGAATAGCACAATTTTAATATTTTTTATTTCTTTAGGTTTTTTCTTATCTAAATTACTATATTATCACATATTAAATAGTAAAGAAGTCAATGAGATAGACCTATTGATGTAATTTTACAGAATTCACAAAGCTAGCTAGGTTATTAAAACCTAGCCGAGTCACACGGTTTGCTTAAAACCTACTGAATTTTACCGGTTTTGATCAGATCTTGTGCACATTAGATACAATTGATGACTTGGACTTGTCTATGTGCTAGGTCACCAGGTTACTGGTCCAACATGCCAGGCTAGGCTAGGTTGAATAATACTAGCCGTGGGTGACATTAAGTAGGCTGATCTACCAATGGGTGGGGTGGAGGTGGCATTTTTGTTTTGGATGAATCAAGAGTGGGGCTCATTAGAGAAGTAGAATTTTTTTAAATTGTTTTAACTTTTAATGGGATAGATTGTAAAATAAAAAATCAAACGTATATTTTATTGTTAAGTGAGAATGTAAAATAAATAAAATGGTGATTTTGGGAGGCAAAATGCATATTTCTTTTTTTCAATTAGGGCTCAAAATCAAAGGCCACTTAACAAAAACAACCCTACCTTTTTTTTTTTCTCAAGATATAGGATTGATCAAAATATATGCCATCCCACTAATGCAATAAAAAGTTACAAATTTATAAAAAAATAAAATTAAAAAAAATGCTAGGATCACAACAAATTACACAACTTTTTTTATAACTTGCCAGATGATAAGTTTTGAGTGGTGGAGGAAAAGTGGAGGGTCCATGTGGTTCTACACCTCCACCACTCAAAACTGCCACATGGTATATTGTGGTAAAGGTTGTGTAATTTGTAGCGTTGTTCAGTTTACAATACCTTGAAGTAGAAGATGTTGTCCTATTAACAGATGTCCTTGCGCATTTCTTAGAGCATCCACATTGGTGGTGCAAAATAGCTATAGCTATTTTTAGCACCACCAAATACCAAAATGTGCCATAAAATGGTAGAGCCAAAGCTATATTTTTTGGCTCCACAACTACAATGTCTTTTGCATTCACACTACTATTATTTGTGCATTCACACTTCTTTTACTCTTTTTTTTTTTCTTTTTTTATATAGCTTTCACATTGCTATATATTGGTTGTACGTTCACACTACTATGGTTCTTTTATTCTTTTTTTTTTTCTTTTCTTATATATAGTTTTTTTATTTGTGCGTTCACATTGCTATTGTAGTAGATATATTATTTTATTTTGATATTTATATTATTTTATTATATTGAAAACTAAAATAGATCTATTGATGCTTGACGTTTTGTAAAGTGAGTAGGTAAAATAGATAAAGTAACTTTTTGTGATGCCAAATAGTTAAAAAATAACTCCATCAATGTGGATACTCTTAGGTGCTATTCCCACTTTTGTCCAAGAGTTTGAGTATTGGCTTTCAAAATGATTTGAAAATTATAGTTTAAAAAGTATTGTGAAAACACGAGTTTAAAGTATAAAAAATGTTTTTAACATATTTTCAAAAGTGACAAGACATAATTGAATGTTTGATGTGAGTATGTGATTTAAAAAAAAATATGTGTGTTTTATTTGTTTTCAACATCATATAGGTCCCACGATTTTTAATATAATTACAACAATGCCATTAAACTATTAAATTCTAAACTGAGAACCATTAGTCAAACACTTTTTGTTAAACTCTTAGAGCATCCACATTGGTGATGCTAAATAGCTATATTGTTATTTTTAGTACCACCAAATACCAAAATGTGCCCTACAATGGTGAAGCCAAAACTATATTTTTTTGGCTCCACAACTACTTTTGGTTGTGCATCGTAGCTGAAAGGTTAAAAAAAAAATTGTGCGTTCACGCTACTTTTGATTATTTTATTCGTTTTTATTCTTATTTCTCCTTTTCTGTGTTCACACTACTATTGTTTGTGCGTTCACACTTCTTTTACCCTTTTTTTTCCTTTTTTAATATAGCGTTCACATGACTATATATTGTTTGTACGTTCACACTACTATTGTTCTTTTATTCTTTTATTTTTTTTCTTTTCTTATATATTGTTTTTTTATTTGTGCATTCACATTGCTATTGTAATAGATATATTATTTTATTGTGATGTTTATATTATTTTGTTGTGTTGAAAACTAAAATAGATCCACTGATACTTAATGTTTTGTAAAGTGAGTAAGTAAAATAGATAAAATAACTTTTTATGGTGTCAAATAGTTAAAAAAATAGCTCGTTCAATGTGGATGCTCTTAGGTGCTATTCCCACTTTTGTCCAAGAGTTTGAGTATTGTCTTTCAAAATGATTTGAAAATTATAATTTAAAAAGTATTGTGAAAACACGTGTTTAAAGTACAAAAAATGTGTTTTACATATTTTCAAAAGTGATAAGACATGTTGAATGTTTGATGTGAGTATGTGATTTAAAAAAAAAAATGTGTGCTTTATTTGTTGTTAACATCATATAGGTCCCACGATTTTTAATATAATTACAACAATACCATTAAACTATAAGAGATACTACGTCTATAACAATTTTACAACATTTTTACAACAAATCACAGGTGGTTAGTTGTTATTGGTTCAAATTTGAAACTAACACTAAGATTACTTTTTTGCCCCAACAATAACAACTAATAACAACCTGTCATTTAGGATTTGTTGTAAAAATGTTGTAGACATATCATTCCTCTTAAACTATTAAACTCTAAATTGAGAACCATTAGTCAAACACTTTTTGTTAAACTTTCCTACTAAACATGTTTTTTTTTTTTTTTTTTGGACTCACAATTTTCAATATTTAAACATTAAAAACTGTTGATTTAACTCCACCCAACTTATCAAACAAGGTCTTCACTATGAAGCTGGAATATGGACTGGGCGGAGTGGGGGATATTCCACGGGGTGTCAGTGATCTCTAATCAAGTGCTCCATTCCTTTAATTTATCCACTAATAATAAGCATATCACATTTCCTTGTAAGTTTAAGGCAATGGTCAACTCGTCAAGGTCTTCCTTCAATCACGATCATAAAATGTCCCTGATCACACGTAACTTTGTTAATCAATTGTGCTTAGTGAAAGATAACGTATTCCATACGCAACTTTTGATGGAAAATTCATTGTATCATTGACTCATTAATTTAATACAATTTCTTTTTAATTTTGATCACCGATTATACCTTTTCATAGTACATACTTGGTTACATCAAGATTGGAACCCAAACCTCTTTTCTAAAACCATGAACCCTGCTAAACCATCATTGAATGCAGTATTACTTCTCTCCGTTGTTTTCCCAATTTGCTTTTGTCTTGATACCATAACACCTGACCAGCCTATCAAGGATGGTCAAGCTCTAGTCTCAAACCACAAAACCTTTGCACTTAGATTTTTTAGCCCCGGCAATTCCAACCGTCGCTATGTTGGAATTTGGTATTACCAAATTACAGAACAAACCGTTGTGTGGGTTGCAAATAGAGACAATCCTCTCAATGATACCTCTGGAGTTCTCTCCATCAATGATCAGGGAAACCTCATACTCCACTCCCAAAATCGAACCATTCCCATTTGGTCTGCTAATGTTTCTGTTCGGACTCACCCACAAGCAATTCTATGGCTTAGCTCTTAGATTCGGGAAACCTTGTTTTAGTTCAACAAGGCAACCAAATGGTCAAATTATGGCAAAGCTTCGATTATCCCACCAACAATATGCTTCCGCTTATGAAATTTGGGTTGAACTGGAGGACTGGGCTGAACCAGTACCTAACATCATGGAAATCCAAAGATGATATTGGAACAGGTAATTACTCATTTAGGTTGGACCCAAGTGGGTACCCCCAGTTTTTCTTCTACATGGATCGAGTTCCATTATGGCGAATCGGATCTTGGAGCGGCCAAGGATTGAGTGGTATACCCGAATTGACACCTAAATTTTTTAATTTTGCCTTCTATATTAGCTTTGTGAATAATCAAAATGAGATCACCATCATGTATAGTATAACTGATCTCAAAGCTCTCCCTAAAACGAGATTGGTGTTGCATGAATTAGGAACATTGCAGTTCCTCACATGGTCTGAGAGTAGATGGGTGGGGATCTCGTCCCATATCGAGTCATGCAATAAGTATTTGTTTTGCGGTCCAAATGGTTACTGTGACCCATACAATGTGATAAGTTTGAGTGCACGTGCTTACCTGGGTTCGAACCCAAGTTGCCCCATGATTGGTACTTAAGAGATGGGTCACGTGGGTGCGTGAGGAAGCAAGGAGTGTCTGTGTGCAATACTGGAGAAGGATTTGTGAAGTTGGCACGTATGAAGGTGCCTGACACTTCAAAAGCACTTGTAGACATGAGTATAAGTTTGGAAGAGTGTGAGCAGGAGTGCTTGAGGAATTGTTCCTGTACAGCTTACTCAAGCACACATGAGAGTGAAGGGATTGGATGCTTGAGATGGCATGGGGAGTTGGTGGATACAAGAACATTTTCCGATGCAAGACAAGATTTATACATACATGTGGATGCTGTTGTACTAGGTATTGTTTATTCTTTTACAAAGCTTTATCTATTGGTCTTTTTAACTTCATATAATGTTTTTGAATTTAATAAATATGTGACACTACCAAATACCTGCCTAGTAGTAATGCCTAATGCTAGTGATGAAAATTTTGTCCTATGGAGTCTAGAGTTTTGATTTGTTTCACTGTCATAGTCAATAGAATATAGATATTAGTAGGCAAAGTTGGGGGTGTTGAGAGAGGGCAATTGACCCCCTGACTCTACCAAAAAGTTTCCTCAGTATTACTAATTGGGTTCGGTTAAAGTGTGCCCTTAAGGCATACATCAATCATCAATTTTAGGACACTTTTTATGGAAAATTGAAAAAGCTATCAAAAAAATTATTATTATTATTATTTTTTCATAACATAACATATATCAGTAAGAAAAAGAAGGAAAAAAAAAAAAAAAAAAAGGTCATATGTGAATAAAGTAAACAAGAAAACACATTCTCAATGAAAAATAATAATAAAATGTTGTTATTCTTAAAAAAAAAAAATATATATATATATATATATATATTGCTGGAGAGAATCACAAATTGATTTACCCATTCTTTCCTCCCTCCTCTCTTTTCCCTGTAAAACCGCATCAATATTAACTATTTATTTCAATTACCCTCTTTGATTTATAACGACGTTATGAATAATATTTCTGTTCCTTTTTTTTTTAATTCAGCTCAATATGCTAAGAAAAATGGTCTTACTTGGAAAAAGAGGACATGGGCAATTATTGGAGTTTCTGTTGCTGTAATGTTGCTTCTTGTGGTCTCCATTGTGTATTGGTTAATAATAAGGACCAAAAGAGGTAAGCAAGTTTCATGTAAGCTAATAATTCTCACCAATCTTTTTTGCCCTTTAATCCACATCTTCTTATTTTTTCTTTTGCTCGCCTTCTCTTTCACACGTGGGCTTGGTCCATATCGGGAACAATGAGAACTTGAGTAACCTGAATTTCAGCCCAGCTTTAGCCTTTTGTTTGTCCAACACTATATTTTTTTTATTGGCTTCAAGTTCATAAGCTGCTTTGTGATTTCTATGGACTATAATAATAGTTTTGGGCTGATTTTGTGGGCCCAAATTAAGCAAACTTTTGATATTGATTTTGCCAAATGCATGGGCCATATTCATTGATTGTGAGTTGACTTAGTCAATTTAAATGATTAAAGTAGTAGGTCCTTGTCTATATATATAATAATAATAGGTGGAGCAGAAAGAAAATCTAATTAGATTTTAATTAGATTCTCAATTTTGCACCACTTGTCCTAACCAAAATTCAAAAAAAAATCTAATTAGATTATAAATTTAACTCCAATTTTGTGTCATGTATCTTATCTAAATTTTTTAATTTTTGTGCCCAAATAAATGATGTATTAACATTTAACACGGAAGCCAAGAAAATCACAATAATAATGCTCATTAGCCTAAGCAAGAACATCTCACTTGCACACTTTTATGGAGATTATAAATTGGACTCTAATTCTGTGTCATGTATCTTATCAATTCATTGGCCTAAGCAAGAAAATCTCCTCTGCACACTTTTATGGGTAATCTCAATAGAATCTGGAGCTCTTCTAATCCCACAATCAGAACCAAAGAGTCCAACGAGAAAGACTATAAAAGCAAAACATCATCTCCTCCTAATTCCATATCGTCATCCCATGTCTCCTCCTTTCTCAACCTCTACCAATTAGATCCACACACTACCCTCTCCTCCTCCTTATGGATTTCTCAGAGCAAGGCTGGGTTCAAACACAATATTCAATCTCACTCTTCCTTACTTTACATTCTCATACATTAGCGTTTCATTGGCGCCTTCAAGAAGATTCCAAGCTCAATGATCAGTTTTTATTTTTTAATGTCCCTTTATATATTTTAAATAATAAAATGCAATATTCTCTTTTTTCTTCATTGTAGCATCACTTAAATAATAAAATGCAATATTCTTTTTTTTTATTATTCATTGTTTTATCTAATGCTATCATATGTATGATAAACCAAGAAAAAAAAAAACACCAATAGCATTACTTAAATAATTAAATGCAATATATATTTTTCATTGTTTGATTTAATTCTATCATTCGTGTGATAAACCCCAAAAAAACAAAAACAAAAACAAAAAAAATTGGCCAATAGCATCATTACAATTAACTAGTCCCGTGCGGTAACACGAGGTTACATACTAGTTACTTATAATAGTTGTTTAGCATTGTCGGTCTTCTAGATAATTGACAAGTGTTTAAATTCTATTGGCCAATACTTAAACAATCATCTAACTAAGTAATTAGTTACAAGAAGACTAGGGTGGTTGCTGACTTAGCTACTAATGCTATTTGCTTTTGTGCTCTATGAGTGAGGCAAATATGAAATAGTCTAAAAGCATTTCCAGTAGTTTATCTAAATGTTTGTACTGTTTGGACAGTGAACAGTAACATTTAGTTTTTACTTACCTACTTTTTCAAATACACTTTCCAACAGATTCTCTATCCTTTTATCCATCTTATTTAAATATTATTTCTTCATTCATTTCTTATTCTTTTTTTAATTATCATTTATTTTTCCTATGTTCATTCCCAACAACTATATTTTTCAATAAGAAGTGTTATATCAACAACATTTTTCGCAATACTTTCATAAGAATTATAACAAAATCTTATGTGAAAAGTTCTTACTAGTTCTAATTTGAACCAACCATTGAAATTATTTTTTTACTCACCAATATTAACTAATAACAATCTGTTACTTAAGATTTATTGTGAAAATATTGTGGTAGCATTTCTTAATTGTCATTTCTTATTCTTTATATTATTTTTCCTTTCAATTTCATCCATACGTTTTTTTTTTCTCTTGTTTTTTCTCCACCACACATGTATTCCCATTCTAGCTCCCTTCTTTTTTCTTTTTTCTACTTGACTCCAGATCACTCTCTCTTTTTCTCTCTCTCTCTCTCTCCTTTTTCTTTTTCTACTTGATTCTAGAACACTCTCTAGCTCTCTATGTGATAAGAAATAGGGAAAGAACAAGCGAGAGATATCTTGCTTGCTCCACCGTTGATCGAAGGACAAAGGCAGGCACAGAATCAACGTTCACTGTGCCAAGCCACACCTTCCACTCCAACACCGCTTGTATTCCTCCCCAACCAGATGGCTTCTTCTTTTCTTTTCTGTACGGCCCCCACACCATGACCCGTAGTGGGCCTCGAACATCGACCTGGGTATATGGCCCGTGAGGCCCATCTCCCTTTGCCAAGCGGCCCACCCCCGAGTCACGCCTGCCACGGGCCCAAGCTTTGCCTCTTCATTGCTTCTCGGAGAAACCCCTCCCCGAGTCTTAACATAGCTCGCGGGAACCCCGCCCCGTACCAGATTGGTATGCCACGGGAAGACACCGCGGCCGGGAACCATCGGGAGGTGGAAACCAAGTTCCAACGCCACCCTCACCACTTCCCATGACTACCTAACTGTCCACTTACGATCGATAATACTGGACCGCCTGTTGCACTTATTGGCAAATAATCATGACCTCTTCGCCATTCCTGAACTATAAATACAGGAAGTTTTGAGAAGAGAGGGGTTGGAAAAAAAGGGAAAAAAGGAGGAAGAGAGGAGGGAGAAGAGAGAAAACAGAGTGAGGAAGCGGTTCAGAGCCCCGAGGAGAGGAGAGCGATTCCATTGGCTTTGGCGTTCAGAACGACCCAGTGTAGGAAATCCAAACCCACGATACAAGTAAGTTGTGAGCCCAAGCAAGGCCCAGCCCAACGGGTTTCGGTTTTGGGCGCGCACAATTGGCGCCGTCTGTGGGAAAATCCTACTAAGCAGTGGTTCCGCCGAGGCTCGCGTACAGGATAGATGTCTAGAGGTGGAGCCGAGAGTGACTCGGCGGGGTCTTCCAGGGCTCTACCTGGCGGGAACGGAGGCAGAAGAACCGCGAGGATCCGGTTTACGAGCAGCAGGAAGAATGGTCCGGCCTTGGAGAGGGGTCGTATCAAACGGGGAGGACGGTATCCCACGCTTCCAGACGTGGGCAGCCTGACGTCAGGGATGAAGAGCTTGAGCGGCTACGGAGGTTAGTACAAGAACTGGAACTGGAAGCGCGAAACGAGCGCCGCCGAGCCGGTCAAGACGCCCGAGATAGAAGGCCGGACGATGAGGGAGAGAGGCGCGGGACTGGCTCGAATCGACCGGGATCACACCACCATAGGGAGCACTCGCACTCGAGGGAGTCCCGTCGCCGCCGAGACCGCTCCCGTTCAGCAGAATCTTACCGGCGGCAATATCGCTCTCGGTCCCGGGAATACGGAAATCGAGGCTCGGATTCTCCAGAGGGACGGCCAAGGAATGCAGCTATGGATGCTATGAGCCGTGCATTGCGCAGGGCGGCTCGGTCGCCATTCTCAGCAGACATTGAGCGAGCACCGATGCCGGACAGATTTACACGCCCGCCGTTCAATTCGTATGGGGGAAGACGGATCCCGTGGAGCATGTCAGCCACTATATCCAGATGATGTCTTTGCATACCCGCAACGACGCTCTGATGTGCAAGGTTTTTCCCTCCAGCCTTGGTCCCACGGCCCTAAGGTGGTTCAACGGGTTGCGTAAGGGCTCCATTCACAGTTTCGCCGAGCTAATACAGGAGTTCGGTTCCCGTTTCGTGACGTGCAGCCGGGAACAACAACCGGTGGACGCGCTGCTGTCTATGAAGATGAGGGCAGGGGAGACCCTCCGTGATTACGCTAGCCGATACTGGGAGCTCTACAACGAGATCGGCGGAGGGAACGAGAAGATCGCGGCGAGCACTTTTAGAATGGGATTGCCCGACGAGTCAGGGTTGAGGGAATCGTTAACCAAGAAACCTCCCGAGGATATGAGGCAGCTGATGAGGCGCATCGAGGAGTACAAGCGGTTGGAAGATGACAGAATACAGAGCAAAGGCAAGGCGCAGGTGTCAGATCGCCCTCGGCTGAGCGGTTTTCAACAGAGGGCACGGGGAAATTTGAGGGTTCAAGAGCCAGTAGCGCCGCAGGAGAGGTGAACGTGACGTTCAAGGAGCCCGTGCACAAGATTGTGGATAAGATCAAGCACGAGCATACTTCAGATGGCCGAACCGGATGGCTGGCGACCCCTCTAGGAGGAATCAGAACCTATACTGCACCTACCACAAAGACCGGGGGCATACTACCGAGCAGTGCCGAGTGTTAAGGACCATCTCGGGCAGTTGGCTAAGGCGGGACACCTCAAGGATTTTGTGACGGATACCGGAATCGGGAACGGGACATGGCGCCCCACACACGGGGAATCCCCTTCCGCCCCCTCTTGGGATAATTGACGTTATCCACGTCGCCCCGAGAGCACTTCAACGGAAAAAGGAAGGAGGTGCTGACAATGATACGGTAGAGGGAGTACGGGCGTGCCGTCTCCCGCGAAGAAGATCAGACCTGCCCGAGAACCGATCTCTTTCGACGACAGCGATTTGGAAGGAACCGTTCAGCCGCACGACGACGCATTGATAGTCATGGCAAGGATCGGCGGCTTCGTCGTGAAGAGAATAATGATAGACCAGGGAAGCGGAGCGGATGTTATGTACCCGGACCTATTCAGGGGGCTCGGGTTGAGGAATGAGGACTCTCGAAGTATAGCGCTCCTCTAGTTGGGTTCGATGGGAAGATGGTGGTGCCCGAGGGGCGAATCTGTTTGCCCGTGAACATGGGAGGCAAGGAGGCGATGGTGAGTTTCTTCGTAGTTACCTCGTACTCCCCATACACGGCAATTCTAGGGAGGCCATGGATACATGCAATGGGGGCTGTCCCATCTACGCTGCACATGAGGGTCAAGTTTCACACCGACTATGGTGTCACAGTGATACAAGGAAGTCAGCAGGCGGCCAGGCAGTGTTTGATCGCCATGGTCAACGGGAAGGAGCAGACCGACCAGAAGGACCAGGTCGATCCCAAATGTTCGTCGTCGGGGACGCCTTTATAGCAATCACAGGACCGCCAGGGGTCGCGCGCACCGAGAACTTGCTCAAGGTAAAAGTATTGCCGGATACGGACAAATACTTCCAAATAGGAGAGAGCATGGAGGACGGGGAAAAAGTAGAGATGTTGCTACTCCTAATGCAGAATGTGGACGTATTTGCGTGGAGCCCATACGAGGTGCCCGGGGTGGACCCCGAATTCATCGTGCATAGACTTGGGGTTGACCCATCATTCGCCCCTAAAAAGCAGAGGCCGAGGAG
>NW_027069562.1:112677-305048 GCF_002906115.3 Quercus suber
GCCCGTGAGGCCCATCTCCCTTTGCCAAGCGGCCCACCCCCGAGTCACGCCTGCCACGGGCCCAAGCTTTGCCTCTTCATTGCTTCTCGGAGAAACCCCTCCCCGAGTCTTAACATAGCTCGCGGGAAACCCCGCCCCGTACCAGATTGGTCATGCCACGGGAAGACACCGCGGCCGGGAACCATCGTGGAGGTGGAAACCAAGTTCCAACGCCACCCTCACCACTTCCCATGACTACCTAACTGTCCACTTACGATCGATAATACTGGACCGCCTGTTGCACTTATTGGCAAATAATCATGACCTCTTCGCCATTCCTGAACTATAAATACAGGAAGTTTTGAGAAGAGAGGGGTTGGAAAAAAAAGGGAAAAAAGGAGGAAGAGAGGAGGGAGAAGAGAGAAAACAGAGTGAGGAAGCGGTTCAGAGCCCCGAGGAGAGGAGAGCGATTCCATTGGACTTTGGCGTTCAGAACGACCCAGTGTAGGAAATCCAAACCCACGATACAAGTAAGTTGTGAGCCCAAGCAAGGCCCAGCCCAACGGGGTTTCGGTTTTGGGCGCGCACATTTTCTTTTTTGGCTTTTATTGTTATGATTTGATTAAATTTAAGATTGTGTTTTTGAGTTTGCATTTTGATTATGCTTGAGTTTAGAGATGTTTAAGTTTTTTTTTTTTTTTTTTTGGCTTTTATTGTTATGATTTGATTAAATTTAAGATTGTGTTTTTGAGTTTGCATTTTGATTGTGCTTGAGTTTAGAGATGTTTAAGAGAAAGGATTGTTGTGTTTGTAGATGTTGTGAATGTTTGTAGCCATTGTGAGAGGAGAGAGAAAGAGTTGTTTTTATTGAGTTGTATGATTTTTTTTTTAAGTAGAAAAACTCATTTGGAGTTGCTACAGTGTTTTCTATATCTAGAGAAGCACTGTAGCAACTTCAAAAAAATTTAGGAAAAGTTTTGCATTTAGAGAATTTGTTGGAGCTGATTTTTGGGGTTTGTTCTCCAAAAAATAGATTTAGCTAATCTATTGGAGATGCTCTAAGGCCCCCAATGAAAAGAGGCCTTGCTATATTTTTACCAATAGAGATTATCCCAAAGTAGTTTTTGGGTAAATTACAAATTGCACCTCTAAAGTTTGGGGGTATTTGGATTTTATACTCTGAAATTTCAAATTTCGAATTTTACCCCCTAAAGTTTGGAGGGTTTGAATTTTACACTCTAAGGTTTCAAACTTTGGATTTTTCCCCTTAAAGTTAGGGAGTATTTGGATTTTATACCCTATGTTGATAGTCATTTTGGAAGCCAAAAAGAAAGAGTGAGCCTAACAACACAAGCAGAAAAGAAGTTGGCAAATAGATAGAAAAAAGAACCATTAAACCCAAGCGGCAGGAATAATAGATTATAGGTTTATAAAATAAATAAATGGGTCTTGAGGAAGCAAATGGGCTCAAAGGAGCCCGAAAAAAGAGAAATAACAAATAACAAACCCATGGACAGTATATGATGTAGAAAAGTGCGAATGGACCACGGTAGGCCCAAAGCAATGCAGGCAAAGAGAGTAAGGGGTTGATGGTAGGCCCATGAACCCCAAGGATGGGTATAAGGTAATTGGGCCGAGGAAGCCCAATGAAGTTCGTAAAAACCCATGAGAACACAGAGTTAGGAAAAGGGCCGAGGAAGCCCAATAAAAGCAAACGGGCCAAGGATGCCCAAGAGAAAACAAAAGGGGCACATGAGCCCACAAGTAAGAAAACTCATGGCCATGCTAAGCCACTGGAGAAAGAATAAATAGTAGGCCTGAAAAGGCCCAGCAGGATTGAGTCATTACAGTAAGAATAATAGAGTGATATGGCAGGACATGATGACAATCAAGAAATAGGTTGAAAGAAATATAAAGCCCAGCCCCTAACAGAAGTGGGAAATCGTAAAGCAACCCACATAAAAGGTCAAAGAAGGATGGCAAACTGTGCAGGCAAGCCTCCAGACTGCAGCGAAAACATGAGTAGCAGGCAGATTTTGGACATACATGAAAGGAAGGCATGTGCAAGGCTCAGACACCACCAGTCTGTACCTAGCCAATATAGGATATGGTGGGGTTATGAGTTAGAGGTAAGAGGGCATGGTTTGGCAGTGGGGAGAGGGGAAAACCTATTCTGCGATTTCTACTCAGGCTCTTTTGGGGGATACGTCTTGTTGAGATGAAATACCACCCAAAAGAAGCAAGGTTGAGTTGGAACTACTAGGTGCATGCCATGAGGGATAGAGAGAGAGAGAACCCACACTGTGGCAGGAAAGGGTGTCACGGCAGACTAATAAATAAAATAGCTTTTCTTTGTTTGGAAATGGGAAGTGGCACACAGACAGGCTAGTGGTGGTCGGCAAGTACACCCAGACCAGACAAAGGTGGTTGAGGGATAAAATAGTAAAATCTGGTCATGGTAGGCATTATAAAAGGAGACCCTTGCTGTGCCCAAAAAGGGGAGAAAAGCCCAAAAAGGGGAGGAAAAAAAAAGATCACAGTAAGAATCGTCTCTGAAGAACCACGAAATAGAAAATAAGTGTAAATGAAAAGAAAGAAAAGATAAGAGGAAAACTAAAAAAAAATAAATAAAAATAAAAAACAAAAGAAAGAAGAAAGAAAAAAAAAAAAAAAGAGTTAGATCGGCGGGCATGCACTAATAGGTGGATTCACTCTCTCTCTCTCAAAATCTTGCTCTCTGCGTTTTCCTCCAGGCACTAACCATTCAGATCCGTTTTCTTCAGAGTAATTAACTTCCCGGCAAGATTTTCCCTGGAAGGTTGATTGCGTTGAGAAGAAGCGTTCTTCCCTTTCTGGTCTTGGTCCTGCAGACTGGATTTGCTCTGATTTCATTCTTCTCTCGATTGATCCATGTGCTGACCACTTATTAACTTGCTTTCTTTATAAAAGTAATTATCATTATTGTGATTATCTTTTTTAATTAAGGATTAATAATTTACTTTAACTGAGAAACCGAAGTATTCTCTTTTTGTTTTATTATCATGTTTGTTTGCCATAACTCATCTAGAATAGCTATGCCTACCGTAAGCTTGTTCCTGGCAGACAAAGCATAATTTGCGCACAAGCCGGACTAAGTTCAGTTACAGTTGGACTGGTCTGAACTCTCTTACTCAGAACATTTGGGCCTATTACCACAAGAGGCAGCCCAGCCCAATACAACAAAAAGGACCGCTACACCCTAAAATTCTAAAACTTTAGGGTGTAAAAGCCAAATACTCTCAAATTTTAAGAAGTAAAATCCAATCACATCTAAAATATATGGGGTAAAATTCAAATTCTAAAACGTCAGAATGTAAAATTCAAACACTCTGAAACATTAGGGGATAAAATCAAACTTCTAAATTTTCAGGGTGTAAAATTCAATCACCCCTAAACTTTGGAGATGTAATTTGCAATTTATCCCTTTTTTTTTTTTTTTTTAATGAAAGAAAAATTAGTTTAAGAAAAATCTTTTCATTAGATGTGGCAATGACTATTCATTTTTCTCAGTTTTAGAGTGTAAAACTCATTTAATCTCCCTCATTGAAATGTTGAAATAACTCATTAATCTCCCACTAGTAAATAAATTTATACTCAAATTTTATTTAGAGATATCAATTATATAATTTTATTAAAATTTTCAATCATAATTTTTTAGTATTTGGTCCTTCACTTAATATATAGTGTTTATTTTAGTTGTATAGTAGTTCAACTATATAATAGATTTGTTATAATTTGTAATTCTGCATTTAAAAAATAGATTTTAAATGAAAAAAAAAAATCAAAAGTTAAATAAATATTTTATTAATATTCAAAATATAAAAATAGCCACCACTTAGCTTAGTAGTCGCTTTAATTAGGCTCCACAATTCCTTGATCCAGACTAGTTTTGTGACAAGCAGCAAATGTAAACAGCTTTTGAAACACCCTGCACCATTTTGGGATTTGTCTAATTTTTTATTTTTATTATATATATATGAGTTTTCACAGACCCATAGATGTGCAAAAGTATCCTCAACAATCTTCTAATCCAATAAGTTTCGAATGCCACTGCTCTTCTTTCTAAATACTTGAATTTCACAAACACAGAACTTGCAGTATCATGCACCACTCTATTGCCAAATTTGGGGATCAAAAGATTCAAAACACCTTCAGGACGTCATTTATTATTCTGCAGGAATAATTTTTTTACCTCTGTCGAGTTTCAACTAAATACTTGACGAATGACTGTGTCAATTCCCTAACATTTATGATTTTTCTCTAGTCCCATCAGCTGCCTCGAGGCATTTTCGTAGCCTAGAAGCACTTATCTCTTAGAAAAGTGTTTTTTAACTAGTTAGAAGTTAATAAAAGTGAACCAAATGGACTTCTAGTCAATGATAAACTGAAAATAATAAACTTAAATTCTTCGTCTTATTTTCCTTTGTCTCGTTTTTTTCTTTTAGTATATTTCCTCATTTTCATTAAGGTGGTGTATGATTGGTAGAAATTATGGAGAATTATTCAAATTATGGCTGATCACTTACTAACATTGTGAGAATTTGAAAATTTCGGGATATCTCAACTATCACAATTTAAAGATTCTAAAGTTCACAAAAAACCTAAAAATTTTCTCTCGCATCACACTTAATTAAAATTATATTAATCATGTTTGAAAGTTGAAACTAGTTAAACATTTTTTATCAAGTGGAGTTTGTGGTGTGTCTTTGTGTTATAACAACATTTTTCTTCCTTTCATTTGTGTGTGAGTTTGTTTTGGAAAAAAAAAAAAAAAAAAAGAGTCTTACCATCCATAAAGGCCACCTGAGTTGTTACTTATGTTATGACAGGGAAGAGGCAAAGCACATATTCATATACCGTTGCCTCCAATTTACCATATTTTGAAGACTCTCCAAGTAGAAAGGAACTTGATGGAACTAGAAATTCAAATTTTCCAATCTTTGATCTTGAAACCATTATTGCAGCCACAGATAACTTCTCTGATGCTAACAAGCTTGGTAAAGGTGGTTTTGGCATAGTATATAAGGTAGGCTCTTCGAAAAAGTCCCAAAAAATCCTTAATCTCATTTCATGTGTGTCAATGTATTAGAAATTCCATCTGGAATGTGTAAGGGGCATTCATATTTCAAAGAGCAGGACTTCATTATGTGAAATTGGGCTTTCCCAAGTAATTCACCAAGTTGGCCTTCTCTGACATAATAAATTTTAATTTTAATTTCAGGGTTTGCTACAAAATGAAATGGAAATAGCAGTCAAAAGATTATCAAAATACTCAGGACAAGGAATAGAGCAGTTCAAAAATGAAGTTGCACTAATTGCTAAACTGCAACATAGGAACCTAGTAAGAATTTTAGGTTATTGCATTCAAGGAGTAGAGAAGATGTTAATTTATGAGTACTTGCCAAACAAAAGTTTGGACTCTTTCATTTTTGGTACATCTTCTTTTCACATAAACTTTGGCATCATTAGGACAAAATGGTCCTCCAAATTACAAAAGTATCAATTTTTAGTATTGATATTATATAAATAGTCCCAAATGCAATCTAATCCAAATTCTCTTTTCTTGTTTTAGATGAAACCAAAAGGTCATGGTTAGACTGGGTAAAGCGATTTGAGATTATTTGTGGAATTGCTCAAGGGATCTTGTATCTTCATCAAGATTCAAGATTAAGAATTATACATAGAGATTTAAAGGCCAGCAATGTTCTACTTGACTCCGCATTGAATCCAAAAATTTCCGATTTTGGTATGGCTAAAATCTTTAGAGGGGACCAAATTGAAGAAAATACAAATTGTGTTGTTGGAACATAGTAAGTGTGCCCAAAAAATTATATTTACAGTTTCCAATGAATTACTAGACAATCATTATTATATCTAGGATGCTATATACTATAGGTCTTTTAAAGCAAATACTAATAATATCTTAGTAATACTTTTACATCTTGTGCTACTTCAAATGTTATATGTTATGTTAGTGCACAAAGGGCCATCTTTGATCTTTTTTATTTAATAATAGCAAGGATTAATATTTTCCTTTTTTTATTGTTTTATGGCAGTGGTTATATGTCACCAGAGTATGCAATGCAAGGACTATTTTCAATAAAGTCTGATGTATTTAGTTTCGGGGTGTTGCTACTAGAGATCATTACTGCAAAAAAGAACAATACTTATTATCATGATGATCTGTCATCTAATTTGATTGGGCATGTAAGTAGATGTGCAGACAATGGCTTGCAATACTAGCATTGTTTTATTTAGCCTAATATGATGAATATATTTTTGGTAGGTTTGGGACTTGTGGAAAGAAGGCAAAGTCATGGAAATAGTCGATCCATTACTAGCTGAGACATACCCTACTAATGAAGTTTCGAGGTGCATTCAAATTGGACTTTTGTGTGTGCAAGAACATGCAATTGATCGGCCAACTATGTCAGTAGTTGTTTTCATGTCGAATTTTTAGTAGTGTGGGATGAATATTTTGGTAATTTTTTTGGGTTGCGGGGGTATTTTGGTCATTTTCTGAATTCAGGGGTATTTTGGTCATTTTTTGGATTCGGGGGTATTTTGGTCATTTTTGGGTTCGGGGGTATTTTGGTAATTTTGTGTTGTATTTTGGTCATTTTTTTGATTCGGGAGAATTTTGGTAATTTTTTAGGTATCAGGGGCATTTTGGTAATTTTCTGGGTTTGGGGGATATTTTGGTCATTTTTTGGGTTTCGGGGATATTTTGGTCATTTTTTTGGGTTTCGGAGGTATTTTGGTAATTTTTTGGGTTCGGGGGTATTTTGGTCATTTTTTGGGTTTTAGGGATATTTTGGTCATTTTTTGGGTTTCGGGGCTATTTTGGTCATTTTTTGGGGTTTGGAGGGTATTTTAGTAATTTTCATATTTTGGGGTATTTTAGTCATTTTTGAATATTTTAGAGTACTTTGGTCATTTTCACTTTAGTGGCATTTTGGTAATTTTGATAATTGGGTAATTGGGTGGGTTGAGGTTTACCCATAATAATTGGGTTGGGTTGGATTTGGGTTCAAAGTAATTAATTAAATGGATTTTAAATGGGTAAATGAGTTTTATATGCCCAATCCAATTATGCCCACCCCAAACCCACCCAAACCCACCAATTTGCCACCCCTAGTGCTCACACATTGTATTAAGATGTCAAAGTTGTAAATATAGCAACTTTGACACCAACAACTTGAGCCTCTACGCAAAGACCTATTTTCTAAGTTCCATCCAAATGATGTCTATCGTTAAATAACAAAATAATCCTCCTTTATATCAAGCAGCATTGAAATCGATTTTGACGCATTCTAAAGATGGGAAAACCAAAAAGTTGCAAAAACATTAAAATTGAACTTAACTTGCTATAATTCCAATACCAACCGAAAACCCTTACCTTGTAGTTGTAGTTGTACACTAGGAACTCCACTAGATGATTAAAAGTCAGATTTGGTGACAGGGAACAAAAGACTCCATCAAACAAAATAAAGACAATAAAGACTTGCAGATACAAGCCATAATATAGGAATACAATTGATAGCCATTCTCATTCCTCCACCAGCATACTCTCTAGCAAGTTCTTTATAAAACCAAAGCTTTTATCCAGCATGCTGTAAAAATATAAGAGAGGGTAGGAGAGTGATATACCAGCCAAAATTTAGAAAATTAATGAACATCCACCCATAGAAGCATAAGAACCATGCCGCAATAAGAAGGTATTTCAAGAAAAATGGTGAAAAAATGCAACCGAAGACATTAATAGCTTCTCTTACTTGTTTAGCCTAAAATTTTTATGAAAATGTGGATACAATTTTTATTATTCATTGCTAGGGTCCTCATATGCATACAGAAAAATATATAATCAAATTGTCAGAAAAGAACAGAGCATATATACAAGCTAATAACTCTGAAAATAAATATACAAAAGAACTAATGAAATTTTTTTGAATGCATTGAATTGAACTCAAAACCTTAATTTTCCCATCTTCCCTTATCAAGATTAACTTGAAATCCTACTTATCCCCAAAATAATAATAATAACTTGAAATCCCTTAAGAACACCAAATCACAATTGTGTTTTTATCAACTTAGAGACAACAAAATCAAAGTTGAAAATTATAACACCACCTTTAATGGAGAAAGACAAGCTAGGAAGAAATTCTATAAGATGCCACCTATAATTGATTTTATTTGGTAAGCAACTCATACATATATGGACTCAAAACAATGACATCACCCACTTCTCCCATTCTTGGGATAGAATAAATTAATTCCATAAAAGACAACAAAGAATCCAACTCCCAATCTCCCGCATGTCTTTGAAAGTTCAATTCTCAATATTCAAAACAACCCACCTACACTGCCTGTGTACAGGATTGAGACTTGAGATGTTTCTCTTTTGAATAAAAGTCATTCACTTCCCCAATTTAGAAAACAGATACAGTAGGATTTTAAGAAAGCAAACCAGTCATAAATCTCAAGGCATCAACTACAAACTCATTGCCAAAAATATGGTAGCCTGAAGGCTGATAGTTGTTTCCTAATTATAATTAGTACTAACACCCTTAATCAAAAGAAACTATCAGCATTAAATTTGAAAACTCTAGTCTGCATGCAGTCGTGAATAACTACCACACAATTAATATGTAATACTATATTCACTAAGCATCTAGGCAAAACTCTAGTCTGCATGCAGTCGTGAATAACTACCACACAATTAATATGTAATACTATATTCACTAAGCATCTAGGCACAATAAGACCCACTCACAGCATATGACACAACCAATTAACTATATTCCTCCACCAAAAAAACATTGTCATATTAGTATGCAGCACTACTAGGACAATTAACTGCATAAGTTTCATAACAACATTGGCAAGATGATAAAACAACTAAATTTTCTATACGACATGAAGAATGATCTAGCTTCTCTTATACGTAGGTAGAAATGATCATACTTGACTATTTAACACAACAAATCAAAATCAAAGAGCAGTATTTATTACCTTTGAGAGATACAGTAGAGGCCACAATCATCTATTTATCCTTCTTGCTTTCCATTTATCAATAAATCACTCCTTTCACCAATGGATTAAGATGTTCAAATGGGCTTTCATTCCTGGCATAGACAAAGTCGCATCTGCCACATGAAATTTTTCATGAGTTAAAAAAATTATCCTAACAAATTACATGATCAAAAAATTATATTGGAAGAGAAGGAGCCATTAAAATCCAAACGATCTCAGGTCCTACACAAAATTTCACCTAATTCTCCCCTATCATTCACAGCCACCACTTAACTAAAAGAGATTTATGCAACTAAAAATGATGACACCATGACTAAGAAAAGTAAGCAAACAAAAAAAAAATTCATTAAACTGTCATTGTTTTACCAATTGTTCTTCTGTGCCGGATCAATTACATTATGACCAGCAAGCGTCGGATCAATCACATTATCACCATCAAGCAAAAGTAGACTCCCAACACAAGTCACCGTCTGAAACACCTCGGGAAGCTTAGGAATCTTAAACCTCTTGCGTATTTTCTTTTCTATGTCATACCAAATAGGATATGTACGATACCTATAGGACTCTTCCATCAGAATCTTCTTCCCATTATTCTTGGAACGCATTAGAGGCTTGCAATACTCAAAAGTTGAACCCACAACACCTTGCTCAATTTTATAAATCCAAGTCCAAGAACTCTCTTCCCCATATTCTTTCATCAACCAAACATCATTATACATCTCATCAACGATTACAATAAAACAGAGCTGTCCTAATACTTCCAAACATGTCACACAAGAAGTGGGTGCTTTATGTGGCGTTCTAATGATCCGGAATTTCTCCGTGGCAAGATCGAAAGCAACAATATTCTCCGGACTCTGCCCTTCCTCAGCCACTAACCAATTCAAAGCTCCATTCGAGAACACCGAGTCAGAACATATCGACCATTCCTTGTTTGGCCATTGATCTTCAATTTTTTTTCCAACACTGTAACCTAAGACTACATACCTTAACTTCAAACTCCTTTCCAGGCTTATCCATATTAAAAAATCTTACAACCCTCAAAACCTTATAGTCATTATGCTTATCATACCCGAATGCTAAACTAATAGGCCAAGAATTTGAAAAACCAGAAGGTTTCTAAATTGGCTCGCTAGGAAATTTCCTATACTTCCTTATCAATGGATTCAAAATCGCAATCTCTTCGCCCCATTGATTATAAAGGCAAACCAAACCATCGCAACAACTCAAGATGTCGGTAGACACATTTGAACAATGCAGTGGCTGGTAAATTTCCAAAGGCTTGCCGAAGCAATTCTCGTCATGGAAACTGAAAGAGAAGTAATCAAAGGGAATACAAGCGTTTTGTTCCTGGACAATGAGAGTGCGATCTGTTTTGGACTCGATAGAGCGATGGAGGTGCAGCTTGATGAAAGCTTGACCATTGATTACGATGTACCATCGGTTTGAAACACAGAGAAAGCGTACCAGAGATTTCACAGGTAATCGGGAGAGTATGTTGGTGATTATATCTATAGGAAGGTTAGACATCACTGGAAGTGACTGTAGTTGGAGCGGTGAGAGTTTAGAGGTTAGGGTTAAATGTTAATGAGAGTTAAAGAAAGCGAGCATATAAAAGTTAACGGTTACTTGAAAGTGACCTAAGGTAGCGGCGCACAGTGAAATAGTGCTGTACGTGATTACGCGTATGGTACAGTGGCACGACTTAAAAGCCCATTTTTGGTGTCTTAGCCCATTTTCTTGATGATGAGCTTGGGAAGCAGGCTACATTTGTATTTGGGCGATGAGCTTGGTATCTAAGCCCATAACTGATACCTTTTTTTTTCCTCCTCAAGAGTCAAGACAGTTGTTTTTTCTTTTATGATGCTTGACTTTCTCCTCCAGAGTTAAGACGAGAAAACTGTGACAAAGAGTTTATGTATTTTCCTATTGCAATGGAGACATGTGATGAGTTTGGTATCTAAGCCCATAATTGATGAGTCCAAATTTTCTGTCCCACACTTTTTGCTCCACTATATATTCCACAAATAAAAACATGTCACATGTACATTTAATTTATTAAATGCTAAATTTATGCATTCTATTATTTTAATTTCTTAAAATAAATAAATAAATAACCCATCATATTTAGGTAATTGAAATAATAGAATGTATAAATTTAGCATTTAATAAATTAGATGTACATGTGGCATGTTTTTATTTGCGGAGTATATAGTGGAGCAGGAAGTGTGGGACAGAAGATTTGGACTTGAAAAAAAGGGTATCAGTTATGAGTCCAAATCTTCTGTCCCACACTTCCTGCTCCACTATATACTCTGCAAATAAAAACATGTCACATGTACATCTAATTTATTAAATGCTAAATTTATGCATTCTATTATTTCAATTACCTAAATATGATGGGTTATTTATTTATTTATTTTAAGAAATTGAAATAATAGATGCATAACTTTAGCATTTAATAAATTAAATGTACATGTGGTATGTTTTTATTTGTGGAGTATATAGTGGAGCAGGAAGTGTGGGACAGAAGATTTGGACTCCTTTTTTTCATCCTCAAGAGTTTTTTCTTTTATGATGCTTGACTTTCTCCTCAAGAGTTAAGACAAGAGAAAACTGTGACAAAGAGTTTATGTATTTTCCGATTGCAATGAATACATCTATGGTTCAAATTCTTCCACCAAATTATTGAATTTAAAAAAAAAAAGTTATATATCAACCATACCAGAAGATATCAATAGGCTTTGCATGATTCATAAAATTAATGGTTTCCTTTTGATTGTAACACCCTGAAATCCAAATTAATAGTGGTATAATGCATTTAGTGTTCCTCTTTTAAATCCTTATGGTTAAACTTTGTAAATTTTCTCTCATAAAATAAAGAACTTTGTCAATTTCGATATCTAGTTTGGAATGCCAATGAAGTTTCAACTTTCAAGTTATCCCCATGGTACATATATTTCGCAATGAACTTTTGGTATTTACTATCTAGAAAGCGCTTGATGGAAAAACCAAAAAGGAGATGGTAGTTATTTCATCACAAGGTCTGGACAATGCCATTTTGTGTAGTATTAGAGCATTAAATTTTAGATCCCAAAGCATAAAAAACCTAGTTTACCTAGGTTGCTATTGCTAAAAATTTTTAGCAAAAAATCAGTCTCTCTGGCTCTCGACATGCCGCTGGTCTCTCTTCCTCTCCCCATGCCACCAATCTCTAACCCCATTTTGTTGTGATAACCCATTATCAAAATTTATTTTGAATTTCTATGAGATATGTTCTTTTAAGACTTTTAGACTATATAACTTGATTATTAGATGGTTTATGTGAATGATGTGTTTATTTTTTTATACTCTCTAACTTTATGTCATGTGATGTAATTTTTTATAATTTGTTAATTTACCTAAATGGAGTATTTTATTTTATTTAAGTTGATTTTTATAATTATAATTTAATTAATTACTAAACCTACTACACTTCAACCAATTAACCAATTCTTTAATCAGGTCAACTTCCAATACGGTTTTGATAACTATGTATAAAACAATGTCTCTAAAAAAAAAAAAAAAGCTTTTTACCAAAAAATAGTATGTATTGAATCAAATTCAAAGTGAACGAATATTTGCAAAACTGCGATTTTGCAGTTCTTCAACTTTTTCTGATTTTGAAACAAACATTGAATGGTTGATATAAAAAAAAAAAAAAACTGTTGGATTATTTTGATAAAAATATTAAATTTTATTAAATTTTCTTTTTACCGTAATTGTTACGTTGATGGCTATATCATGAGTTTCTTTGTTACACAACTGAAATTTAAATATAATGCTAATAAATTCAAATAATTGTCAATTTTATTCTCTTTATGTCAAACTTTATTTTTGAAAATAAAAACCTTCTATTATGAGTTGGCTGATATAATTAATACTATTAACTAAATAAATGTTAGTGACTTTTTTTTTTATAAGATAAAATTCTACTCTAACTTAATCTAAGGGTACGTTTAATATACTAACTGTAGATTGCATTAAGAATAGTAATTTTTTTTTTTTTTAATGAGAAGAATAGTAATCTTTATTATTTCGAATGGAAAACGTTGTAATGAAATAACTATTACTATTAATAGGTTTGGTTATTACATATGGAAAACTTGTAAAAGATGATGTATAAGAAAACTTTATATTTTTTGAAATATATTAATTTTAAAACCTATTATATGCACTAAGGAATAATTATTACATCTATTTTAAAGAGGAATAACTATTCTTCAATTTAAAGAATAGTTATTCCAATATAATAATTAATCTATATAATAAATACGCAACCAAATGACCGAATTATTATTACACATGAATAACTATTCCTATTCCATTACAAGAGCTATTACAATATACCAAACATACCCTAAGTGTATATGTGTGTGAAACTCCCTCTTGAAGACTTGAACCCTGGCCCTTGCCCCACATACTACACAAGCACTTATATTTGTGAAGTGACCATCGTACCAAGGGTACGTTTGGTATATTGAATGAGGATTATGATAGGAATTGTAATCCTTATTACTAGGAATAAAATGTGTTATAATGTAATAACTAAATATATTCATTAGTTGGTTGTGAGTTATAATATTATAATGAAACTTAACATTTATTTCTGGAAATTTCTTACTCATACAATTATATCTCCTTAAAAATTATTATTTTTAAATTTAAGAAAGATATGTGTTATTTTTTATGATTTTTTAGTTTTATAATTGTATATTAAATCTTGAAATTATTGCTCTTACTAAGGAATAACTAATACAACATTTTAAAGATGAATAGTTATTCCTCATTTTGAAAAATATCTATTCATAAAGAATGATTATTTCTTATAATAAAAACATAACCAAACTAAAGAATAACTAAACCATAGAAATAACTATTACATTACAGTGTCTATTACAATCTACCAAACATGTCCCAAGGGTGTGCAGTGGTAATGTTAGTGACTTAGAGCCTGTTTGGATAGGCTGTTTATAAAACCTTAACGAGCGTTTTAGACAAAACGTGATTTGCCAAATCGTTTGGCTTCACAAAATCAGCACGTTTGTGTTTTCAAAATCTAGATTTTTCACGTTTACAAAACACTGCAAAGCTTTGCATTTTCAGAGGCGCAGATGGGCTAACCGCTATTTTTTTCTTCAAAAAATAAAAATAGCGCAAATATGAAAGGAAATACCAATTTTATCCCTTCCCCCATGTATACCGTAACAGAACCTTGGCCGGTACAAGAATCATTCTAGAAATATCGGAGAGAATATCAAATTTTGGATACCGGATTTCTAAGAAATTGAAGGTCTTTGAAAAAGAATAAAAATCAAAGAAGCAGTTGAGGCTTTTGTGAATCTTTGAAAAAAAAAATTCACCTGTCGTTGCAGATCAATCAAGCTGTTACTTCTTCTCATTTCCCTGATGCTACCTCATGAACTTCTTCTCCTTCTTTTACTTCTAGCAAGTCCCTTCTCCCTCACTTTTTCTTTTTCTTTGTTTTATCCGGCTGTGAATCTCAATGCAAAATTTTGAAACTTGTGGTCAGTGATGGGAAGTGAGAAAGACAAGTCTTCAAGTTCACTCTTTACCCATCCAAATGGTCATGTCACTCACGTGGCCTATAGATGGTGTATTTTTTATTCCCTTCAACTGTGTTATAATACTACTCTTTAACTCAAAAAAATAAAAAATAACTAAACCATAGAAATAACTATTACATTACAGTGTCTATTACAATCTACCAAACATGTCCCAAGGGTGTGCAGTGGTAATGTTAGTGACTTAGAGCCTGTTTGGATAGGCTGTTTATAAAACCTTAACGAGCGTTTTAGACAAAACGTGATTTGCCAAATCGTTTGGCTTCACAAAATCAGCACGTTTGTGTTTTCAAAATCTAGATTTTTCACGTTTACAAAACACTGCAAAGCTTTGCATTTTCAGAGGCGCAGATGGGCTAACCGCTATTTTTTTCTTCAAAAAATAAAAATAGCGCAAATATGAAAGGAAATACCAATTTTATCCCTTCCCCCATGTATACCGTAACAGAACCTTGGCCGGTACAAGAATCATTCTAGAAATATCGGAGAGAATATCAAATTTTGGATACCGGATTTCTAAGAAATTGAAGGTCTTTGAAAAAGAATAAAAATCAAAGAAGCAGTTGAGGCTTTTGTGAATCTTTGAAAAAAAAAATTCACCTGTCGTTGCAGATCAATCAAGCTGTTACTTCTTCTCATTTCCCTGATGCTACCTCATGAACTTCTTCTCCTTCTTTTACTTCTAGCAAGTCCCTTCTCCCTCACTTTTTCTTTTTCTTTGTTTTATCCGGCTGTGAATCTCAATGCAAAATTTTGAAACTTGTGGTCAGTGATGGGAAGTGAGAAAGACAAGTCTTCAAGTTCACTCTTTACCCATCCAAATGGTCATGTCACTCACGTGGCCTATAGATGGTGTATTTTTTATTCCCTTCAACTGTGTTATAATACTACTCTTTAACTCAAAAAAATAAAAATAAAAGTACAATAGTGTATATATATATACTGGTTATCAAAAATATATATACTATAATAAACTATATATTCTGTACATTAGTTAAATAGTATCAGATATTTTTCTACAATGATCGTTATTGGCTCATTGCTGCTAAGAGATTTTGGGAAAAAAACTTTACCATTGTTGGTAGAAGTATAGATTCTTTGAGGAGGTTGATAAAAAAAAAATGACAACCTTGAATACTCACTTTTTTTTTTTTTGATGGGGAATACTCACTTTTTTGAAACTATATGGATGACTTAATAACAACCCGAAGGGAGTAGCATAATTAGTTAGGGACCTTTGCCTCATGAAGTGGAGGTCACTACTGTTCCTATTCCTTTGGGCCAAAACTTGTTTATCTTAAAAAAAATGGATGACTTAATGATAACATTATCTACCTCTACTTTCAAGTCTCAACTCTTTGTGAATGACTTTGATGAGCTCTACTAGTCTACTTATTTCATGATCTTAAATTTACTTTAATACTTGTTTAATTCCCTTGAGTTATACCAATTAGCTCTGCTTATTTTTTTTAGTAATTATTTTAATATAATTATTTTCCTAATCATTTTAATATCTTCCTCTTGATGGTTTTTTTTTTTCAATTTTAAATTATATAAATTTCTCTCCATGATTCCAACAACGACAACATCATTATTGTTATTATTATTAATATAATTGTTAGGCTTAATTACATATTTTCAATAATAATTAAAAAAAAACACTGATTAAAGGAAAAATGACAAAATAACCTTAACAAAATAGTTAAGTCCTTTTTTGGAATTTACACTTCAAACAGTCATTTTTAAAACAGCTTATCTAAACACTCAATGTAGCTTTAAAAACAAAAACGCATATTTTCACATTTTTACCAAACGTTTATCTGTGGTTTTTAAAATGATATTTTTAAAACGCGCATTTTAAAAATGATCGTTTTTAAAACACACTTTTATGAATAGCCTATCTAAACAGGCCCTTAATGTATATGGCAATATTTCCTTACCAAATACATTAAAGCATTTCCTTTCAAATGTCAATTTTCCATATACGTCTAGTCATATGATATATGACAAGAAGCTATGGCATTAATGTCATCGAACTTATTCGGACCACAAAGCAATGCTATAAAGTTTCCCACTTAACTAAAAAAAATATATATAATTTTTTTTTTTTTGGTCATGGTCAGCTGAGGTGAAATATAAATATATAATTTTCTCTCTAGCCATCTCACTCGGTAAGCCAACTTTATTTGAGAGCTTGCCTAAAATAGATTACATAAATCTAATGATCAAAACTTTCTTTTATACTTTTTTTTTATGTATACAACCATACTTTCTATACAATATATTTCTGGTAAAAGAAAAGTAAACAATATGTTTTTGAGTAAAAGAAAAGTACTATTGAGAGCTTCCTATCTTACAAGTAGTATAGGCTTGAAGGATAATTAGTGAAGGTAGTGGGTTGTTGTATTACAGGAGCGGCACGCACAATGTTTAGTTTACTATACCGAAAATCCCATAGACATGTGTATCGTCTCAAGATAATGACTTGGTCTACATCTCAACCCCGCCATCTAAATATGTGTATGAATTGATAATAAATTACTTCTTATTATCATGGTTTTTAGAACTAGATCGTTCAATGAACCGTAAAAGAGAGAGGTTCAAGATTTTTAAGGTTAGACCGAAATCGAACTGCAGTAGAACCGTAATGACGTCATAATTAATTTAATAATTAATTAAAATATAAATAAATATATTAAATTAATAAAAATTGAAAAATGAACTAAAATAGTTCCAAATATTTGACTGTTTATAAACTTTATTTTATTTTATTTTATGAAATCCAATATAAAAGTTAATTGACATTTCCCATGAAATTAATTGGAAAAAAAAAAAAAAAAGTTAATAGACATTTCCGATTTTTCTACCCAAAAAAAAAAAAAAAAAAAACTAAACTTGAACAGTGGCGGCAGTGGCTATTGCCTATTGGTTTGTCTACCACTCAACTTTTGTCTTTTGTTGAGAGACCCAAGGCTCTGGTGCTCTACCCATTCCCCCCATGAAATTTTAAAGCTAGAAGCCTAGAAAGTGAGAAAGGAAAACACTGTTTTGTCCACTGGATTAAAATCGAAGCCCAAGAATAAAGGCTGTGGTTGACAGTCAGGTTGAGTATATGAGAAGGCAAAACCAAGAAATAACAATAGAAGAGAGGAAGACAGAGAAGGCAAAAACGCAGAAATAACAAGAGAAAAGAGAAAATGAAGAATACTAAGTCAGAGAAAGAACAAGAGAGAGTAATATAGAGAAGAAGAATGAGAAGAAACTATGATATAATCTCAAGTCTCAATGTTTAACAGCATGTTTGAAGCTACAATAATGGAGATCTACTTCTGTAAGCCTGTAGAAGGTAGATAATTTTTTTTTTTTTTTAATTCTCAAGCTTGGACTGGAACCTTGAGAACCGTTGTTGTGAGATTACGTAAAATATCATCAAGGTAACGTCTCTCCACTATCTTCTAATTTTAAAATCTAATTTATGTGAATTTTAATAATTTATATGATATGTTGAATGTAATGAAATCCAATTTATTTATCAATTATTGTTCAAAGGAACAACAAATACTAAGCAATATATTTTATTTAATGTTTTATATACATTGTCTTATTTATTTATTTATTTTTGAAAACGTTGTCCTTTTAAAATTAATTATATCATATACTAATTAGATGTTGCCAATCAAAGTATTCTCTATTTCCACCAAATGTCATTACTCTCTCTACGCGCCGCTTTTCAATTTCCTCAAGAGTCAAGACAAGAGAAAATATAGATACAGAGTTTATGTATTTTGAAGATGGCACTCAAACAGTTGAACTTCGGGTAAAAATGTCAAGTAAGGGAGTCAATATCATACCGATGGATGTACCGGTTTGGCCAGNTCTATCTTCTAATTTTAAAATCTAATTTATGTGAATTTTAATAATTTATATGATATGTTGAATGTAATGAAATCCAATTTATTTATCAATTATTGTTCAAAGGAACAACAAATACTAAGCAATATATTTTATTTAATGTTTTATATACATTGTCTTATTTATTTATTTATTTTTTGAAAACGTTGTCCTTTTAAAATTAATTATATCATATACTAATTAGATGTTGCCTGAATCAAAGTATTCTCTCAAAAAAAAAAAAAGTATTCCACCGTTGCTTCCTATGAATTGGGTTTCATTACTCATTCAAAATGTCTACTCTCTCTAGCGCCGCTTTTCAATTTCCTCAAGAGTCAAGACAAGAGAAAATATAGATACAGAGTTTATGTATTTTGGAAGATGGCACTCAAACAGTTGAACTTCGGGTAAAAATGTCAAGTAAGGGAGTCAATATCGTACCGATGGATGTACCGGTTTGGCCAGCAGTACGATATATTTCAGATATCGGTCAATACCGATGTACCGTTTCGGGTTTACTGCTATTTTTTATATTTATAAATAAATACAATATATATATATATATACACACACATATATATCTGTGTGTGTGTCTGTGTATTATAATAAATATAAAAGTTTACCATAAAACATTTTCTCAATTTAGAACTAATTATTCATGGGTTTAGACTTTAGTATCAATTAAAAGAAAAAAAAAACACAATATAAAAAATAAAAAGCTTAAAAGTTACCATTGCATGCTAAGAAAACAAATAATACTAATAAGTTAATGCAAATAAGTTACCATTCTGCCCTAACAAAAATTCAAAAATTGCAAAACTTAAAAAAAAAAAAAAAAAAACTTTTTTCTGTACCGGCCGGTACGCCCGGTACCGGCTGGTATTGCCCGAAATTGGCCGGTACGGCTAATACATGGCTGATACAGCCGGTATTTTTTCCGGTACAAAATAGGGGGGGTTACATGTACCGGTATGTTTGCCAGTACGGTATATACCGACCAGTACGGTACGGAATCGACTACTTTGGTGTCAAGTTATTATTTGATTAATTCTATATCTAAAATCTAAGAACTTGCTTCAATTGTGTGCTTTCCATGGGCATAAATTGTTCCGTTTTGGTTAAAACACCCTGAAATTCAAATTAATTAGTAGTATAATAATAGTAATAATGCATTTAGCGTTCCTCTTTTAAATCTCCATGGTTAAATTTATATTGTTTGAAAAACCAATAAAATTTTCTCCACGAAACATATATATGCAGTTAACTTTTGGTGTATTATTTCTGGAAAGCACATAATAGAAAAAGCTAAAGGAGATGTAGCGATTTTATCATGATTTAAAAATGGGAATGGTCAAAGAACTAGAAATATTAGGTCTAGTTCCTGGTTTTGACTAATTTTTTACCAGTTATTGACATTAGTGTCCGATTTCCGATTGAACTGGCCGGTCTGAATTTTTAAATGATGGATTTTATCCAAGTTCTAGACAATACCATATTTTATAATATTATAAATTATCCTTTTTTTTTTTTTTGTAATGATTTTACAATATATACATTATGTTCAATTGATCATGCACAAAAAAAAAAATTGTAATGTAGAGTAGACTTAGAGGAACTCAATCATTTATTGGAAATTTATAACAATGTATTAGTATACTATTACAAATAGTATGGGGTTTTAACGACCGTCAATTCTAGAAAGTGTAATTTCATTTATAGAATTAGATGCTTTATTAGTTGATTTGTCAGTACCATTGTAAGTACCCTTCACAATAAATGCAGGTTGTTTTGGAGAAGGAAGAGGTGTGTCATTACCCAACATAAAAACAACAGTTGACATGGTTGGCCGGTCTATTGCATGTTCCTGCACGCACAAAAGCCCAATTTGAATGCATCTCGAAACTTCATTACTAGGGTATGTCTCATCTAGTGACCGGTCAACCATTTTAAAGGCACTGTCTTCTCTCCATAGGTCCCAAACCTGAAGACAAGATATTTTTCATGTTAAGCTCAACAATATAGGCTTAATTTTGTAGTTATTGTTTGCATATGTACTTACATGTCCAATCAAATTTGAGGAAGGACCTTCATGATCATAAGTACTGTTCTTTTTACCAGAAATGATCTCTAGTAGCAATACCCCGAAGCTATATACATCAGACTTTATTGAAAATAATCCTTGCATTGCATACTCAGGTGACATATAACCACTGCAATAGCACAATGAAAAGGTTGGTGTTGAGCCTCAACATAAAATGATCAAAGATAGCCCTTTGGGCCCTAAAATACATGTGACATTTGAAGTAACAAAATATGAAAACAAATTACAAAGATATTCTTAATATTTTTTCTTACAAAGGCATGTAGTTTGTACTCTCCTTAGATATAAGAATAGTAGTCAAGTAATTGTTTAAAAATTGTCTATTTGGAATCCGCTTATTTTACTAAAATTGAAAATTTTTTGCTGAAAGTACTGTAAATAAAAGTAAAAGTTAGCTAAAATAATATAGTATGACTCATGAATAGTACCAAAAGTGCAGTGAGTCCCATAAATAGTAATAAAAATAAGTTGAATAGTAAAATAAGCTGGCTTTTTAAGTTGAGCCAGATGCACACAAAGTATATCTTTGTTTTTTAGCGCACTTACTATGTTCCAACGACGCAGTTTGTATTAACTTCAATTTGGTCCCCTCCAACAATTCTAGCCATACCAAAATCTGAAATTTTTGGATTCAATGCATTGTCAAGTAGAACATTGCTAGCCTTTAAATCTCTATGGATAACTCTTAATCTTGAGTCTTGGTGAAGATATAAGATCCCTCGAGCAATTCCACAAATAATCTCAAATCGCTTTCTCCAATCTAAACTTGACCTTTTTGTTTCATCTAAATCAAGAAATGAGAACTTGGATTAGATTGCATTGCATTTGTGATTACTTGCTTACATATGTAATCTTCCTACTAGGAATTGATATGTTTTTAATGGGAGGATCATTTCTAGTAACGATGAGATAAGTTAATGTGAAATAGAAGACATACTGAAAATGAAAGAATCCAAGCTTTTATTTGGCAAATACTCATAGATCAACATCTTCTCGTCTTTGTGAATGCAACATCCTAAAATTCTCACAAGGTTCCTGTGTTGGAGTTTAGCAATTAGTGCAACTTCAGTTTTGAATTGTTCTATTCCTTGTCCAGAGCATTTTGATAGTCTTTTTACTGCAATTTCCATTCCATTTTGAAGCAAACCCTGTAATTAAAGTCCAAATATCATTTTGTCATAGTGCACAAATGTTGAAAGAAACTCAACTTGGTGAATTATTTGGGCAAGCCCAATTTTATATAACGAATTCATACCCAATGAATAACCGTAAACATTCATGATGGGATTTCTAATGCATTAACACACTTGAATTATGTAAATTCTAGGACTTGTTCAATGAGACTACCTTGTAAACTGGGCCAAAACCACCTTGGCCAAGCTTGTTAGTAATAGAGAAGTTATCAGTAGCTGCAATAATGATTCTTAGATCAAATAATGGCAAATTTGAATTTCTTCTAGTTCCATCGAGGTCCCTTCTACTTGGAGAGTCTTCAAAGTATGGTAAAGTGGAGTCAGAGCTATATGAATATGAGCTATTCCTCTTCCCTATCATAAAAAAAGTTAATGATAATGCTAGTAACCATATTTGTCCAATTATAAATTCTCACACAAAAGCCTAATTTAATAAAGTTGAGAAACACACTAAAATAAAAGAAAGAAATAGATAAAAAATTGAAGATTATAATTTTCTGTTTATGATTAACAGGAGATCCCACTTGGTTAAAATGCACTTTTCTAAGAGGCAAGTGCTTATGGGTGATGAAAATTCTTCAGGCCAGCTGATAGGGCTGGAGAAAATCCTTAATGTCAGGAATTGACTGGGCCATTCATGGAAAGGGTGAAAAAATATCCGTGTCATAATTGACACCCTGAAGGTGTTTTTGATCCCTAATTTTGTCCTCAGGGTGGTGATACATACATGTATTTGTGATTGTAGGTCCATTAGACTAATTGTAGGAGTGCATAGCATGTTGGTTTCTATGAAGGGGTCGTGTATGTGTGTAGTTTGTGTCCATACAGGTAGCACTAGAAGATCAAAGTGCGATGATGAGAAATAATAGGAGCCAACAACTAAGTTGTGTGTGAAATAATAGGTGCCATTAGTATTTGAGTTTACCTACTAATATACTACTGTTATATTAAAGTTAGAATTTTGTATTTTGTATTGTTATTGACTTATTGTTATCTTTTACTTATTGCAACGTTAGAGTTTGTTTTCAGTCGTTAGGAGCCCTAATAGGTAGGGTAGTTGAGTCATTGTAGCTTATAGTTGCGGGCAGTTCCATGTATAAAGCAGCTTTTCCCAACAAGTATTTTGGTTGGCAATGCGTAAGTAAAAGACAGGTTGCAATGGTGATCTCATGCGTGTTTTTTTTTTTTTTTTGGAGAAACACTCATTCATTATATTTATATAAATAAAAAGATTAATCCCCTATTTGTCTTCTTGTTAACTCTAAAAATCTGAGAAATTTTTTTCACATATTTTGAAAATTAGAGAACTTTCAAAAAATGAGGAATTTAGGATATCCATTCTGAATCCTACTTACACTTATTGAGGCATACCATTTTTTAATTCCATTTTATTCAATTCTTTCGTGATTTACGTATTCCACCCATTCTTTTAAAAACTCTTAGACATATTTTCTTACTTATAAACAAACGAGAGTAAAAACTTTTCTTACTTATTTTCTTCCTCATTAACAACCAATACACGACCAAGACCACAAGAAGAAACAATACAGCAACGGAAACTCCCAGAATTGCCAACATCCTCTTTTTTCTGGTAAGAAAATTTTTCTTGGCATATTTAGCTGAGGGGGAAAAAAGAAAAAGAAATGTTATTCATAATAGCATCATAAATTTGATAAGTTAATTGAACATAAATAGTCACCATTGATGCAGTTTTACAGGAAAAGGAAAGTAGAGATGAAGGGAAAATAGTTGATTCTCTTTTGAAGAAGAAAACTTATAAAAAAGAAAACCTAAACAAAAACCACAAACCTATCTTTACAACAACAATGTTGAGTGCCATATGTGATTCTCCTATTGAAAAAAAAAAAAACAACCAGACCAAACCACAAACCTTTTTTTTTTTCCCCAAAACAATGTCAAATGGCAAGAGCTCTCCTTTATAAGGAAAACTAGAGTTTGTTTGGTACCGTTGTTTAAACAACAATTTTCGTTGTTTAAACAACAGTAAACATATTTCCACAATACTTAAACAACATTACTAGAAATCTCTTACCAAACAGACTCCTAATCTTCCAATCCCCCTCCCCTATTAATGTAACTAAGTGTGGGGGTATTTTAATAAAAATAATAATATTTGTAATTTAATTCTCCATTAATTATGCTGTTAAATTTTTATTATGAATTTTGACGATGGAGATTTAGTTGAAATTCTCAACGCATTGACATCGAATGCTAGGGATTAGTAAAGGCCGTAGAGACAGAACTTTCATACCATGTTAGGAAAGGCACTGTGACATAAACTTGGCACCATGTTAGAAAGAATAAGATAATATTAGGGGTACACAACATTGAACCTATTTATTAAAGGGTACAAAATCTATTTCACAAATAAAATTTTATTTCTAGCATTCGACAGTCATAGGATACAAAGTGTCACATAATTTAAATGATATGAAACAAAATACTCCTTTGAGTTTGTAATAATTAATTTGAGTTAGAAAATGGATCTATTTCAAATAGCAATAATCATTTTCAACAATATGACTTAGGGGTGTACACAAGTCTGGTCGAGTTGGGTTTGGGTTCAACCTAACTTAACTCGATTCCCATTGGTTGTAGAACAGAATCCTGTCATCAACTGAAAGCATCAATAGATCGGATCAAGTTGGATTTTCAACAAGCCAAATCAGGTTCGGTCGAAACTAAGAGAGGGGGCAAATATCGAGATTCCTGCGGATCTTCATTGGAGATCTCATGTTCTCCACCTAATCTAGACGAAGAACTCTTCGGAAAAGGGTGGAAGAGAGGGGTTTTTGTCAAATTTTTCTGAAGAACTCGAATCAACTTTGTTAGATCTTCATCTCCCAGAACCACCATCGACCATCATGGTAATCGAATCAGTTGAAGTTTAGGTTGCACGACTGTTACATTAGTCCGAGCAGATGGTTGACAGCCTTGATATGACAGTAGTAGAGCGAAAAATACATGTTGAATTATTCTTACTACAATTCCTACTAAAATAACAGAATAGACATGAACTTTGACTAAATAACACAAAAGGTTTGGACTTTTAACTATATTTATAGTACATATGACAACAAACAATTTGGGTTGTATGGACTTTTCAATGTTTTCATTGCTCTTGTTAGGTGGTGGTCAAAAAGGGCAGCATCTATATTCTATTCACCTTATTAAATAAAAAAGATTAAAACTCTAGAGCACAAAATTTTACATCACTAGCATTAGGCATTAATTTTAAAGGAAATTAAAAAATATAACATAAATATATATATTTGAGAATCAACGTGAAGTTAAAAAAAAGACTAGTAGATTAAACACTATAAAGAACCAAAGAGTACCTCGTATAACCGCATCTACACGTATGTATAAATCTTGTCCTGCATCCGAATATATTCTTGAGTCCACCAAGTCCCCATGCCATGTCAAGCATCCAATCCTTTCCTCTCTCTCATCTGTACTTGCATAAGCAGTACAAGAACAATTCTTAAGACACTCTTGCTCACACTCTTTCAAACTCAAACTTATGTTCACGTGCGCTATTAAAGTATCTGGCACCTTCAGATGTTCCACTTTCACGAACCCTTCTCCGTCATTGCATATGGACACTCCTTGCTTCTTCCGTAGGCAACCACCTGACCCATCTCTTAAGTACCAATCACGAGATGACTTCGGTTCAAACCCGGGAAAACATGTGCACTCGAACTTGACCCCATTGTATGGGTTACAATAACTATTTGGACCGCAACTCAAATACTTATCGCAAAACTCTTGCGGGGCAGACCAGTATTCGACCCATCTAGTGTTGTGCCAGGAGGACCACTGCAGTATTCCTGATTCATCTAGCACTGCTTTAGAGAGAAACTCGAGGTTAACTGGACTAGACATAATGGTGATTTCATCCTGATTATTCACAAAGCTATTGTTAAAGGTTATATCTGCTGACATTCTAGGTATTCCACTCCATCTTAAGCCGGTCCAAGATCCAATACGCCATAATAGAGTTCGACCCCTATATAAGTACATCTGAGGGTACCCAATTGGAATAATTCGACATGAGCAGTTGCCAGTTCCTGGGTCATCTTTGGACTTCCAAGATGTTAGGAACCGATTCAACCCGGTCCGCCGATCCAACCCAAGTTTCATAAACGGAAGCACAGTATCGGTGGGATAATCAAAACTTTGCCATGCAACACGTTGCCTGTCTTGTTGAATCAAAACAAGATTTCCTATATCTAAAAGCTTAGCCATAGAATTATTTGTGGATGAGACAAAAAAAGAAACATTGGTGGACCAAATGGGAATGGTTTGGTTTTGGGTGTGGAGTACAAGATTTCCATGACCGTTGATGGAGAGGACCCCAGAGGTATCATTGAGAGGATGGTCTCTATTTGCAACCCACACAATGGTTTGTTCGGTAATTTGGTAATACCAAATTCCAACGTAGCGGCGGTAGGAATTGCCGAGTCTAAAAAACCCAAGTGCAAAGGTTTTTTTGTTTGAGACTAGAATTTGACCATCCTTGATGGGTTGGTTGGGTGTTATGATGTCAAGGGAAACGCAATTTTGGAAAACAAGGGAGAGAAGAAATAATGTATTCAATAACTCTTTAGCGGGATTCATGATTTTTCTTATGAAGAGTATAGGTTGTGGCTGGTATTGAACTTCTTATATAGCCATATATACTGAAGTCTTGGAGGTAGCTTCCTTTTATTTATTAATTATGCTTTTTAATTTTATAATTTTTTTATATACATAATAAAACTTCAACTTATTAGTTGGACTTTATAATTATTTTTTTATAATCAAGTCTAAGATATCAATTCATCTCGGAGAATGTTAAAGCCTAAAGGTACCATAGCATTATTTATTGAATTTTAGTATAAGACAACCAAAAACTTACCTAATTGCATTAGCAGGG
The DNA here is from genome assembly GCF_002906115.3 of Quercus suber. Lineage (NCBI taxonomy): Eukaryota > Viridiplantae > Streptophyta > Magnoliopsida > Fagales > Fagaceae > Quercus > Quercus suber. Next base: position 139,477 of record NW_027069562.1, read on the forward strand.
ATCACACTTACGTAACTATAGAATTTAGTAAGGTTTGACAGAAGAACTTTGAATATCATTCCTTCATTGACTTTCACTATTTATAACCATGAATGTCCTTTATTTTCCCGAGGCAGGTAGCTATAGTTATTAAAGAGTTAAGCTAGTGTCATATAAAGTGGCACAACTTGTGCCACAACTTGCCCACATGGCAAGTTGAGTAGTAGAGGGGTGATGGGGGGTCCATGTGGAGACACCCTTCTACCATTTACAACTTACCGCATTATATTATACAACCTTGTGTCACAACTTGTCACATGAGCAAGTTGGGCACAAATTGTGCCACTTAGCACATCGTTATTAAAAAGTCCCCCAGGGGAATTGGAGATGATGCCATGACAAAGACACAACGTGCAACTTTAATTAACAAGTTCAACTCAAGAGATGAAAGCCAAGACAAAGACTTACAACGCGCATCATAATTAACACGTCCAACTCAAGAGATGAAAGCCAAGACAAAGACGCACAACGCGCATCTTAATTAACATGTTCAACTCAATTAGCATGGTCAAGAATCTTTTTTTTTTTTTTTTTTTTTAGAAAAAGAGTCATGTAATTTAATTGATATATTATAAAGTTTGCAATAAAAATATTCAAAATTTAAATGGCAGAAATACTTTTTTCATCCTTATATTTTGACTCTATTCCTGTTTTGCCCTTACTTTTTTATTTTATCACTTTTAATCCCTAAATGAAAAAAAAAAAAAATAGCATTCCATTTTAGTCCCTACCGTTACTCACTTAACATAACTATCCTACATGGCAAATGGAGTGCACTGTTGGCACAGTAAATGTTGACCTGTCCATTAAAATAATATTAAAAAAATTATTTGGCTTTTTAAAAAAGCCACGTCGGCAGCTTAATTTTTAAAAAAGCCACTTAGACAAAACAATACCTTCTCATAACAAAAAATAAAATAAAATAAAATAAAATAAAAAAAGATAAAAAAGATAAAACAATTAAAATAAAATTTTGAATTTCAATTTTTTTTAAAGTAAAATAAATATAATAAATGATTTTTTTTTTATTCCTTTCATTATTTATGAGAAGAACATGTTCATCTTCTTTGTGTTCTTCCCTAGAGTATGACTGATCATGTTCATGTTCTTCGTATTCTTAGTAAATTAATCCTTTCTTTTTTTAACTTTTCTTTCTTGTACTTTCTTTATAACCAAACACATCAAAACTCATTAACAGTTAAAAGAAAATAACATTTTATCATCCATTTTCTTAGCAACCAAACAATTTTTTCAATTTCACTAAAAAAAAAAATTCAGATCAACAACCAACCAAATTTTTGATGTCAATCCTAAGTTCTAAACATTTTTCACAAACCCAACAAATCCCCTTATACACAAACCGATCAAATTCTCTGTCACAAACCCAAAAAATATCCATTCACAAACTCAAAAAATTTCATTTCACAAACTCATGATATCCCTTCTCAAATTTGTCAAAAACCCAAAACAAATACAGCAAACCCAAGATTGGCTTCAAATTCAACCCCAAGATAGAGAGAGTGAGATGAGAAAGTGAGGAGGGAGAGGATTCACATTCAATCTCAGTTAGGCTTCAAATCTACCTAGAAGCCCACACCACACACTATGTACACAGACAAAAATTGACCCACCACCTGCAAACACCTCTGATCCCACATTGGTCCGTCACTAGCCGAGGACCCATGTCACACCAAATTTGGAAGAATGAGAGAGAATAGCAGGGGAAAAAAAAAAAAGAAGGAGGGTGGAGAAATAGTGATCTGGGAATAGAAAGAATAAGAACGAAGAAAAAGAAGAAACAAGTACAAATAAAACACACATGAATCTAAATTCCACCATTTTTTTTTTGTTTTTAATTATGTTTTTTTAATTGATAATTTTTTTTTAGTTAGAGATTGACGTGGATGCTTACGGGGCATTTTTTTTTAATATTATTTTAATGGGCAGGTCAGTATTTATTGTGCCAACAGTATACTCTGTTTGCCACATAAGATATTTCCGTTAAGTGAGTAATGGTAGGGACCAAAATGAAATGCTTTTTTCATTTAGGAACTAAAAGTAGTAAAATTAAAAAACAGGGATCAAAACGAAAATAGGGTTAAAATATAGAAGAGAAAAAAGTATTTCCATCAATTTAAATTTATTTAATACGTAACTATCGATGACCACTATGAATCTTGTATTTCAGTTTATTAACCAAAAAAATTGGTACATTAATGATATGCCTTCTAAGTCTATCATTCGCATTCATCTAAAAAAAAAAAGTCTATCACGTGTACTAGCTAGTTGATTTTTTGTTCATTTGCATTAATCAAAATACTTTATGTCAATTTTTGTGCCAAGTCAAAGAAATAGACTGTAGAGTGTAGACTCTGAACAACTTTAAAAAAAAAATAAAAAAAAAATAAAAACTACTCATTGAAATCCCTAAGTTAAAAGTATAAATAAAATAATCCAATTATTTTTTATATCTCTTGACATCCAAACGAAAAACTAGCAACATCAATCCACCAAAACTTTCATCATAATTGTATTATGCTACCAAGCGGAATTTGAAGAATCTATTCATTTTTTTGGTAGCAATAATTGAATTAAGCTCATTTTTATTTTCTCAAAAAATTGAAAATTGAAAAATGATTCAATGCTTTAATTATGCAGACAATTTTTGGTATTTTCTATAGAACTAAACAAAGAACATCTTGAAAGAATTTGGAACCGCTTGTGATGAGGAACTTGATGCAAGGAAAGTAATGGGTTGTGATATGATTTAAAATTAGACGGAATGTATGTTGCGTAGAGCATCACTAGTAGTCTCTTCAAATTTTTGTACTGTTTGAAGAGTAAACAGTTACTTTTACATATTATCTATTTACTTCTTCAAATACACTTTCTAACAGGCTCTCTATCATTTCTCTATTCTATTTAATATTAGTTTTTCATTCATTTTTTATTCTTTCCAAATTCAAAATAGCTATATTTTTTTAAATCTTCCAACTCTATAATTTTCAAATTCTCCAAGTTCCTACAATCTATATTGTTGTATTTGAACAATTTATATTTTTAATGGTGTAATTTTAATTTTCACGCATATTTATTTGCTTGTCTTTATCATATTTTTGTAAATCTTGTGCAAATCCTTTGAAAAATTTTATGTAATTTAAAATTGGTCAAATTTATGTATATTTTAGGAATGATTTTATTTATTAATTCTTTCCTACAAAATTCATTAGTTTTTATCTTTTAATTATTAATTATTAATATTCATTAATTTATCATTATCCCTTTCTATTTTTGTAATTAAAAAAGATTATCATTTTCTTGAAAATGTTGATATCGAAACAAACAGAGCATTAGTCTACTTTAGTAAAACTTATCATTAATTTTAATAAAAGAAAAATTTATCATTTAAGGCCACATCAGCCCACACGTCTCTCCCATAAATAAAATAAAATAAAGGCCACATATTTCGCTGGACAAAAAATAGACTAGAAAGTGTTTTTTGGCCCTTTGTGAATTGGGGCTAAAACTCTTGAAAAAAAAAAATGCAATAGTTTTCACTTCATACGGCTCCTTTATGGCCATAAATAACAAGGATCGAGCCTGTATTATTTATTTTGATTTATAAGATAAATAGGTTCAAAATCGAGTAAATAGCTACCCGTTATCCAATAAAACTTAAATTCCTAATAATAAACCAAAATCTCCTACACGATTAGTGACAAAATGCATTTTGACAAGCATTCCCAGCAATTTATTTTTTCCATATCTATTTCATTGTAACGTTATCCTATGACATGACCTCTCAAAATAAAAGTGGATTGGTCCCAAGTTTGTTTGCCATCCTACCTAATGAACTATTATGATTCATTTTCATAGACTCTTCTGCATCCATGGGTTTCGTCGTGCCCATCGCTTTATGATTAATGGTTAGACTTGAATTCTATAGCAAAGCTCCTAATGAAAATGAAATGTGTATTAAGCCAATTTTCTCAGTCTTTATGGACCCAGGGCTCTTGACTTTTTTTTTTTTGGGGGGGGGGGGGGGGGGGGGTTTCTATGAACAAATTCATCTAATTCTAGATCAATCAAATTAATATTGATGCTTTATTATGACATCATTTATAAGATCGCTCATAGACTTTACATATTAGTATTCTTTTTCTCTTTTTCTCACCGTTCCATTTATTTGAATTCTTTTTGTTATTGCTTCACAACTTACAATCATATGATTTTGTAACTAGTTTGTTTTGGTTATTGTGCCAATTGGATAGAATCAAATACAATCAATGTAATTGAATTCTAATGCAACGACAAACCAATTTCAATTAAAGAAAAAAAAAGTAGGATGGAAAAGATACAAAATCAATAAAAGAAGATGAGTAGAAAGACATATTAGATACCATATCCTTGACTTGGTATCTAATAAGATCTACCTACTATTGGATTTATGGAAGAAATAGGTATTTCCATGACTCTACCTCCAAGTCAATTGTGTTCTGCTTAATTCCTATTTCATGGCCACATATCTTTCCGGCTAAGGAATGGTAAACCTTTCTCTTGTTACATGAATCCAATTTTCATTTCATCCAAGAAAAGCCATCTATTTTTTTGACAAGCATTCCTAGCGATAAGTCGTGTGAACCAAAAACCTATTAATAGATAAGAGCATACTCCAACTAATTCTCAAAAAATATAAATCAAGTGGAGTTCATATAGCTTCTCCTCCTAAGTATCGAACATATCCCAATTGCCTTTTCTTGCTCACTTTTTTTCCCTCCCCATAAAACCAATAGACCCAGATTTTTTATTTTATTTAATTTTTTTTGTGCTTTTCCCGTTTTCAGATTTGTATGTCTATGAAAGTTGGAACTTGAAAATTTTCTATGAGCCTAAATTTGTGTGTTTGTGAAACCAAAACATTTCTGTTCGTTTGTTATGAGGGAGAGAAGAAAGAAATAAACGATAAAAAAAAAAAAAAAATTATTATGGTTTTTGATTGTTTTTATATTTTCAAACAATTGCTCCAGAAAAAATATCTTACTTAGCTTGTGGCTTAGAGTATAGAATAGAAGTTTTGTAGTGCTTGAGAAAAAAAAAATCACTTTTGTTTTTCAAATTTTGATTTAAATAAATGAATAAATTAATTTCTAAATCATTTTTTAATAATTAAAAAAAAAAAGTGAAATGGTGTTGTTTTAAGAAAGTGAACAATGTTTTTCAAGTGGAAATAGACGGAACGAATATAATGAAAATAATGTCAAACTTAAAAGATTAAAAAGGCCATTTTTGGTGTCTAAGCCCATTTCTTGGTGATGAGCTTGGGATGCAGGCTACATTTGTATTTGGGTGATGAGCTTGGTATCTAAGCCCATAACTGATAACCTTTTGTTTTTTTCCTCAGCAGTTAGGACAATTGTTTTTTCTTTTTTGTTGCTTGTGTTTCTCCTCAAGAGTCAAGACGAGAAAACACTGACAAAGAGTCTATGTATTTTCCAATTGCAATGGAGACATCAAAGGTTCGAATTTCTTCTCCCAAATTATTAAATTAAAAAAGTTATATATCAACCATACCAGAAAATAGAAATAGGCTTTGCACAATTCATAAAATTAATGGTTTCCTTTTGATTGTAACACCCTGAAATCCAAATTAAGTAGTAGTATAATGTATTTAGTGTTCCTCTTTTAAATCCTTATGGTTAAACTTTGTAAATTTTCTCTCAATAAATAAAGAACTTGTCAATTTGGATATCTAGTTTGGAATACCAATGAAGTTTCAACATTCAAGTTATCCCCATGGAACATATATTTTGCAACGAACTTTTGGTATTTACTATTTAGAAAGCGCTTGATGGAAAAAGCTAAAAGGAGATGGTAGTTGTTTCATCACAAGGTCTGGACAATGCCATTTTGTGTAGTATTAGAGCATTAAATTTTAGATCCGAAAGCATAAAAAACCTAGTTTACCTAGGTTGCTATTGCTATATTTAGCAAACAATCGGTCCCTTTGCCTCTCCACGTGCCGCTGGTCTCTCTTCCTCTCCCCATGCCATTGATCTCTCAACCCATCTTGTTGTGGTGACCCATTATCAAAATTTATTTTGGATTTCTATGAGATATGTTGTTTTAAGATTTTTGGACTATAACTTGATTATTGGATGATTTATGTGAATGTTGTGTTTAGTTTTTTATATTCTTCAACTTTATGTCATATGATGTAATTTTTTTTAATGTTATAATTTATTAATTTACCTAAATGGAGTATTTTTTTTTTAATCTTATTTTAGTTGCTTTTTATAATTATAATTTATAATTTAATTAATTACTAAACCTACAATTCAACAAATGAACCACTAGTTGAACCAATGAACTAATTCTTCAATCGGGTCAACTTCTGATATGGTTTTGATAACTATGTTTAAAACAATGTCTTAAAAAGAATCATTAAGAAAGCATTGTATATATAGTTCTAGCTTTTTACCAAAAAAATAAATAACTATGTATTGAATCAAATTCAAAGTGAATGAATATTTGCAAAACTGCGATTTTGCAGTTCTTCAAATTTTTTTTGATTTTCTTTATTTTTTTTTTTAAATTCTGATTTTGAAACCAATCATTGGAAGGTTGATGTAGGGTCAAGATTTGTAGCTCAAGAACTTGCATGATCCCACACCAAATGAGCATTTCGAAGCATTTAAACGCACCTTGTACTTTCTTAGAACTTCAAAGATCTTTTCAAGATCCTTTACATGTTCAGAGACGATTTTGCTTTTCACCACCATATCATCTATGTAAATCTCAATACTTCCACCCAGCTGTGCCTCAAACATCCTTGTCATCATTCTTTGGTAGGTGGATCCTGCGTTTTTCAAACCAAATGACATCACTTTATAGTGGTAGTTCCCAATAGGGGTGACAAAAGCAGTCTTTTCCTGATCATCCAGGGCTAATGGTATTTGGTGATAACCTTAGAAGGCATCTAGGAAACTCATCCGAGAATGGCTGACAGTGGCATCTACTAGCTGATCAATTTTAGGCATAGGAAAAGGATCCTTGGGGCAAGCCTTATTTAAGTCAGTGAAGTATACACATACTCATTATTTCCCGTTCTTCTTCTTCACCACCATAATGTTTGCTAGCCACTCTGGATAAAAAAATTCTTTGATAGCTCCAGCTTGTTTGAGCTTTGTTACCTCCTCCCATACTACATTAGCATGTTCCCTAGATGGGCGCCGAGGAGACTATTTCTTAGGGTTAACTAAAGGGTTGACATTTAGGTGATGACATATAAATTCTGGATCTACCCCCGAGGCTTTATAAGCATTCTAAGCAAATACATTGATATTTCTCATAAGGAATTCTACAAGCGCATCCTTCTCTTAGAGAGGTAATTGAGACTTGACCTGAAAGAACTTCTCTGGATCATCCCCAATGGTAACCTTTGTCAACTCTTCACATCTCACACCCTCGGCTGAGTCATTGGTGTGCGGTGCAGGATGTTTTGATTGCTATAAATCCCTTCCAGCATGGGTCGAGGACTCAATCTCGGGTTTATGTTGGATGGCAGCCACCAAGCATTGTCTCACCACAGATTGATCTCCCAAGATTTCGTTAACTTGACCCTCAGACGAATACTTAACTTTCTGATGTAGAGTAGAGGAAACAACCGCTGGGTACGAAGCCAAGGTCTAGCCACAATTGCAGTATAGGGCGAATATATATCTACAACGATGAAATCCACCTCTACTACCTCTGCACCAATCTGCACAGGCAATCGTATTTGGCCCTTCGAGGTAACAACTCTTCCTTCAAAACTCACCAGGTGAGAATTGTTTGGTGCTAAGTCATCGGGTTTTAAGTTTAGCCCCTTGTAGAGATTAGAATACATTATCTCTACTGCGCTACCCTGGTCCGCCATTACTCTCTTCACGTCATACCCTCCAATTTTGAGGGTGATTACTAAAGTATCGTCATGGGGTTGGATGGTTCCAACCTTGTCTTCGTCCGAGAACCCTAACACCGGTTTAATATTCGATTTAGCTCTCTTTGGACTATGACTAAGGTCTCCTACGGGTAACCGAGCTACCGACATAACCTTGGATGGCCAGGATTCTATTCTCCTCGATGTTACGAAGATGACATTGATAGTTCCCAAAGGAGGTTTTGAAGAATCATCCCTTTGGGGCTCTGAGTTCACCTGACTTCCTCTACCACTTGAGTGGTGTAAGAAATGTCTCAACTTACCCTCGCAGACCAGTTGATCCAAATGATCCCATAGGCTCGCAATCCTCTGTGGTATGCTCATGGTCTTGATGGTACTGGCAATAGAGATTATGATTACGCCTCTCAAGGTTTCCCTCCATTTTATTCGGCCACTTGAAGAATGATTTATTTTTAATCTTTTCCAGGACTTGGTGCACTGGCTCTTTGAATACAACGTTGACTGCTTAAGGATTTGATGATCTTGATTGTCCAGCAAAATCTCTCTGCGATTTACTGTTGTTGTAACGGTTCGACCTGAAATCCCTCCTCTCTTGGGGGATAACCTTGTCCTTTCCTTTTCCTTGTTGTTGATCTTCCTCAACTCTTTTATACTTATCAATACGGTCCATGAGCTGACGCACGTTAGTAACTGGCTTACCAGTTAAGGATTTCTTTAAACCATGGTCAGTGGGAAGGCCAAGCTTAAATGTATTAAGGGCCACTCCATCACAGTCGTCTTCCATCTCATTAAACATCTTTCAGTACCTATCCGAGTATGCTTTCAAGGTCTCACCTTCTTGCATGCTCAAGGATAACAAAGAAGCTAAGGGCCTAGCCACTCTTCGGCAGGTGACAAAACGAGAACTAAATGCTTGAGTGAGTTCTTTGAAGGAGTTAATGGAATCTGCTTTCAGGCTGTCAAACCATCTCATCGCAACTGGTCTAAGACTAGAGGGGAAAACTTTGCACATCAAAGCTTCATCTTTAGAATGGACTGCCATCCTCTAGTTGAAGTAGCTCACATGTTCTACAGGGTCTGTCTTCCCATTGTAGATAATCAATGTTGGCTGATGAAAATGGCAAGGAAGTTTTACCTGTTCGATCCTGCGCGTGAAAGGTGATTTGGAGATTTGATTCAAAGCTTTACTCATAGCATCATTCCCTATACCCCCATAGGATGGACTTGGAGGTTGGCACTCGTGATAGTGCTCTTCTTTGTAAGAAAAAGACTCACTAACTGGTGTACTGGTCCTATGTCTGTAAGAGACATCCTGCTCATCGTCAAAGTCATCCTCGAAGTAAGAAGATGTTCGCCTTCTCTTTGCATGGTGCAACTCTCTTTTCAGTTTGTCAATCTCAAGTTGTATGTTCTTGTTCTTCTCTACATGAGACACGTGACTTCCACCATGTGACTGGCTTCGATCAGTATGCGCAGTGTGTACACTACCTTCACAATCCTGTCTCTGCTCCAAGTTAAGAAAATGATCAACGTACTGGGATGCTCTAGATTCTAGTGGTTGTTGCCTTGGTTCCGCCATCATCAATCATTGCTTCCACTCTTGCTCAAGCTCTCCCCATAGACCGTGCCAATTGTAGGGTCAAGATTTGTAGCCCAAGCCCAAAAGATTTGGAGTCTGAGCCCAATGAACCCAAGACAATGAATTTGTAGAGAGTGAATGAAAGAGTTGGGCTGGATAGGAATTCAACAACGGCTAGCATGGGATTCAAAAACAAATAAACATAAAAACACTCATAAAGCCTAATTGAATAGACATCCGAAGAGATAATTTATAAATTAGAATCTTGTTTTTGAACTCTAACAATCTTTTCTCCTACAGTTTCTCTTCTCCCCCTCCTTATGGGGGATCTTTTACATTATATAGTGCCTTTCGGGTCATCTTGATTGTACACTTGTTAGTCATCTGAGCATCTACTTGAGTATATATCCCATTAGGCCTCTTTTTTGGTTCTCTATGTGTGGTGGTGGTTGAGAGTGCACTGTTTAGGGGTCTTCTCCACATTAATGCGGTCAGAAAAGTTGCTGCAGTGCATTTAATGTGGTGGTAGCAGCTTTTCCTCTATATTTTTATTCGTTCTTATCATCTCCATACATGCCTGAAGTTTATCCTTATTATTGAAACCGTCAGGAAAGCCACTTGAACCTCCCAAGGGCTTGCTTGACTGAGACTCTCCATATCCAAGGAGATCACACTCTTCGGACTATTGACGCTCTCTTCGGACTGTACTCTTCATTCATTTCCAGGTATATTTTTCCCACTTGGGTTCCTTCTCAATCATTTTCTCCTCTTCCAACACGCCCTAGTCCTCCAATAGGGCCTTAGGCCCAATACATAATTCTAGACTTTCACCTCCATAGTTGATATAAACAATCAAAAAAAAAAAAAAATACTAAGATATATATATATATGTTTTTTTTTTTTTTTATATTTTATATACGTTGTCTTTTTAAAATTCATTACTCTTGTTTTAAATTAATTATATCATATACTAAATTGATGTTGCCCCCTGAATCAAAGTATTCCACCATTGCTTCCTATGAATTGGGTTTCATTACTCCTTCAAAACTTTGCCCACGAAATGTCTCTAGTGTCGCTTTCAATTTCCTCAAGAGTCAAGACAAGAGAAACTATCGATACAGAGTTTATGTATTTTCGAATTAAGGTGGCACTCAAACAGTTAAACTTCGGATAATTCAGAAGTGTCAAGTTATTATTTGATTAATTCTATATCTGAAGTCTAAGAACTCGCTTCACTTGTGTGCTTTCCATGGGCATAAATTGTTTTGTTTTGATTAAAACATCCTGATATCCAAATTCATTAGTAGTATAATAATAATAATAAGCATTTAGCGTTCCTCTTTCAAATCTCCATGGTTAAACTTAGTATACTGTTTAGAAAACCAATGAAAAATCTCCATGGAACATGTATATGCAGTTAACTCCTGGTATGTCCAAATTAGATTACATTTGAAGAATGTTGATGCTCATTTTGCAACTTCTTACCTAAAAGCCAATAAGGGGGAAAGCCCAATAAAAAGTGAAGCCCAAAGGCCCACCAAGAAGACCAAAGAAACCAAAAAAAAAAAAAAAAAAACAAATAAAAGCCTAGACTTATGTTTGGGCTGAAAGAGAAATGCAAGGAAAAGTGATCTGCAGGAAAATACAGATCTTCTGCAGAATACATATCTTCTATATAATACAGATTTTTTGTAGAATGACTTTGGTAAATTAAAGCAAATTGGGTCAAGACTTTTTTGACTCGACAAAGGGCAGCAAGCCTATGAAGCCCATAACATCCTTATAAAAGAAGAAAAGAACCTGAACTTATCTCTAGTAAGGGACATGATGAAAGAAAACAAAAATAACAGTAGTAGAAAATGCATGAAGGAGAAAGAAACCAAAATCAAGAAAAAAAGTCAAAAGTAGCAAGGTAGGTGAGTAAGGTAAGGTCTAGGCTCTGCCTTCTGCATCCCAATAATGCAAGCGAGTAAGGCCTAAGGCCAATGAGGTGCAGAGGGTGTAGTTTGGTGGAGGGGGGAAATGACCTAGATTTGGTATCCTGCTGAGACCACTTTTGGGAATATGCTTTGCTAGGAAAATATATTTGCCAAAAATGGGAAGAAGGTAAGTAGGAACCATCTGATACATGCTAGAGAATGAAGACAGAGAATTAATGGAGGCCTTTACCGTTTTAGGAAAAGAGATGTGAGGTTGCTTCGTGGCAAACTAGTCTTTAACCAAAATAGGGAGGTTATTTGTCGTAAGGAATAGGCTGAAACTCCTTAGTGGGATTGAACCCACTTGTACACGGTTGGAAGGTAGTGGCTAGTATGTTGTGGGTGTTGACTGAATGCCTGCAATAGACAAAATGATTGGTAAAATAAGGGCAAAAATGGAAAAGAGCATGGATTGAGTTATGGTATAAATAGGAATAGTACCCATGAATATAGGATGAGGAACAAGAACACATAAATCAAAGAATATTATATGAAGGAAATTTGAATGGTGAGTTGAAAGTGAAAGAAGAGAGAAAAGAGAAAGAAAGTGATATCGGAGAGAAGAGAGAGTAGAGAAAACACAGTAGAATTAGCATGCATTACTAGAAATCCTTTCCCTCCCTCTAAAAACACCAAAGTACACTCTTTGCAATCTCCAAAAGATGACTACTCTAACTCATGTTTCAAACCACATAACTTTATAGCCTTATTTGATAATAAGGTTGTGTGAGTTGGGATTGAGATCTTTTTAGTTAACATCCTGCTATGAATATTTTTTACCATGATTATTTCTGTTGAAACTTTTATTATTTCTTTGTTATTACATGCTTTACTTTTAATACAAACTAATCATTATTCTGCCATACGTATATATATATATATACACACACACACACACACACATACACATACATACATTGTAGTTCATATTCTGTAGAGCATATTTTATATATTTATATGTGAATACATAGAAGTATATATACGAATATATGTATATATATATATGTATATATATGAGAATATGTATACTAACCCTTGTAAATTAATATCTTCTTGATAGGTTTTTGATGTGCATGAAATATATACAATAAAGTACTCACATATCTACATATTTAGTTTTACTTTTATGTTATTTTGTTACTGATTATATAATATCTTTGTGTTGCAGGTAACAAGGGCTTTACATGCAAAGTGGGGCTAGGCCAATTAAATTCAAGTCCAATTGGAGCAAGAAATCAAAGGAAATTTGCACCAAATCCAAGTCCAATTCGGATTAGGATTCCAGCCTGCATATCAGTTAGTATTTTTGGCATAACTTTCAGCTCAGATATCCAATCGAGATGATTCAAGTTGGGATAGAAAGTTAACTTAAAGGACTACAACTTTGTAGTTTACCGAAAGTCCAAATTCTGAATTTAAATGGGCAAAAATCGTCAGTTAAATGAAGCCTAAAAATCTGGGATTTTCTCCAAACGGGAATTCAACTTATAATAGGATTCCTTGACCTATTTAAAGGCTCTTTAGGGTAAAAAGAAGAGGGGGGAAACCTGAGAGGAAAAGGAGGCGCCGCATAGAAGAATTTACTTTTGGCAGTCTTTCAAAAGAGGAGTATCTGAGGACAAAGGCGAGAGCTTCGTGTTGATCAACCAATTCGGATGAAAGACATAAGTTTTATTTGTATTCTTTTCAATTTTATTATGAATTAAATTTTATTTTCTAGAGCATTGATGTAGTCTAGCAATGAACACACAATTTATTTTCTGAGTTATTTTATTTTTAATATTTCCATGATTGAGTGTTTAATTCTTATTCTTAATGCTTACTATTTTTTACAAATTACAGTTTGATCAATTGAATTACAATGGGACCGAGAGGTGATTTGTTATTTTAGTTCTAGAATTAAACACCATTAGTTGAGCGAAAGTAGAGACGCTTTACCGCGACTAGTGTGATTTTTCAGAAAATTCAAAGTACGTATTGAGTCTCCAATTAATTAAATTCACATAGAGATATGGAATTGTTATTTGAAGATATTTTTGATATTATTCGAGAGAAAATATTGAATACTTAAGGAATTTTTAATCATCAACGGGAGATTATTAGAATTTAATAATTAGGAAGAATAAATTGTGTGGGATTTGTTAGGTGAAATCAACTGCTCTAGATCCATTCTTATCATATTTTTACACTGTTAGAGTTTTAAGCTTTGTTAATTCTTTTTATTCGTAGATTTATTTCTATTAAATAGTTTAATTTAATTTAGATAGTAGAACATTCCATTTGTTTTCGAATTTTCAAATAGTAATTTATTTAGTGAATTTTGGTATTCAATAACATAGTTAATCCTTGTGAGTTTGACATTCGTTTTCTAAAAACACTTTACTACTTCTTATGATTCTGTGCGCTTATAGATTATTTTACGCGAACAAGTTTTTGGCGCCATTGCCGGGGATTAACTATTTGTTATTGATATTGATACTAGCTAGATATTTACTACTTTGGATTTTATTTTATTTATTCAAAAAAAAATTTAATTAGGTGCATCTGAGTTTGTTTTCTTTCTTTTCAAGAATTAAAAGTGCATGCCCCGATCTAAACTATCAGAGCATACACTCTTTGATCTTGGAATTGAAAGAACCTTACGTCAGCTTAAGAAAGAAAAGAAGAAAGAGGCCAACACATCTCTATCTAAGATGGCTGATTAAGAGCAAAAGGCGTTAAGAGATTATGCTACGCCCTCGGTAAATGGAGCTACATCGAGCATAAGGAGGCCAGCCATACAAGCCAATAATTTTGAGATCAAGCTGGCCATCATTCAGATGATACAGCAGACTGTCTAGTTTGGGGGGCTGTCACAAGAGGATCCTAATGTCCATATTGTAAATTTCTTGGAAATTTGTGATACTTTTAAACATAACGGAGTGATAAATGATGTGATTTGACTAAGGCTTTTTCCCTTCTCACTTAGGGATAAAGCAAAAGTTTGGTTGAATTCTTTGCCACCTGGCATCATTACAACATGGGAGGAGTTGGCACAAAAATTTTTAGCAAAATATTTCCCTCCCGCAAAGACAGCAAAGCTAAGGAATGATATCACCACGTTCATCCAATTTGAGGGTGAATCATTATATGAAGCATGGGAGAGGTACAAAGATTTATTGCGAAGGTGTCCTCATCATGAACTTCCAGCATGGCTTCAAGTGCAAACATTCTACAATGGTCTAGGAGCTACAAACAGGTCTATGGTTGATGTAGCAGCTAGTGGAGCTTTAATGAGTAAAACTCATGAGGCAGCCTATGAACTTCTAGAAGAATTGGCATCCAACAACTATCAATGGCCTACAGAAAGAGCAATGCCAAGAAAGACAGCTGGAGTTTTAGAACTTGATTCTATTACCTCATTGGCAACATAAATGGCAACTTTGTCTCAACAACTAGGTAAAATGAATGTTAATGCTATTCAAACTAATGTTGTTTATGATTATTGTGCAGGAAATCATTCAAGTGTCGACTGCTAAGTGGGAAATCATTTTGCCTAATCGAGTTATGGACAGACAAATTACGTGTCAAATTTTCAACGTCAAAATAATCCATACTCAAACACGTATAATCCTGGATGGAGGAATCACCCTAACTTCTCATGGAGCAATAACCAAGGGCAGGCTAAACCACCTAAGCAATTTCCACAGCAAGAGAAGAAGCCAACACTTGAGGACATGTTCATGTAGTACATGTAGAAGACAGATGTGGTGATCCAAAACAACTCAGCTTCAATCCGCAATCTTGAGGTGCAAATCGGTCAGCTCTCAAGCATGCTCATAAAGAGGACTACAGGAACTTTGCCAAGCAACATTGTCACCAATCCGAAAGAACATGTAAAGGCAATATCATTGAGAAGTGGACGAACATATAAGGAGCCAAAAGTAACAAATGCAAAACAAGATGAAGCTGTGGATAATGAGGAGTCAAAGATGAAGGAAGCCGAGTCAGAGATGAAAGAAATGGAGCAAGCTAAGAAGACTAAGGAGAATAAAAGAGCTTCAAAATCCAAAAATCCAGGGAAGTTACTTTTGAGACTTATTCTCCTTCAATTTATGATCCACCAATTCCTTTTTCGCAAAGATTACGAAAAAACAATGTGGATGAAGGATAATCAATTTTCTAAATTTCTAAGTATATTTAAGCAATTGCTTATTAATATTTCTCTCATTGAAGCTTTGGAAAAAATGCCTAAATATGCTAAATTTTTGAAGGATATTATATCAAAGAAGCAGAAATTGGAGGAGCATGAAACAGTAATACTGATAGAGGAGAGTAGTGTAATCTTACAAAAGAAGTTGTCGCCTAAGCTGAAAGATCCGGGGAGTTTCACTATCCCTTGCACTATAGGAAAATCTTATTTTTGATAGAGCTTTATGTGATTTAGGGGCAAGTATTAATCTAATACCTCTCATTGTTTTTAGGAAATTGGGTCTTGGAGAAGTAAAGCCGACCACTATCTCTTTACAATTGGTGGATAGATCCATTAAATATCCAAGAGGAGTCATTGAGAACGTATTAGTAAAAGTTGACAAGTTCATCTTCCCAGCTGACTTCATTGTCCTTGATATGGATAAGGACGAGGAGATCCCTTTGATATTGGGTCGACCTTTCCTTGCGACGGGGAGAACCTTAATTGATGTCCAGCAAGGAAAACTTGTTTTGAGGGTTGGAGAGCATAAGGTCACTTTTAATGTATTTAAGTCTATGGAATTTCCTTCCGAGACATAATCTTGTTTTCAAATAAGTGACCGAGACATGATCATGGCTGATGAGACTTGTGCAATTGATTTTCAAAAGTTAACACTTGAGGTATGTCTTACTCATTCTACATTTGTTAAATTCAATGATGAAGAGGTTAAAGAGTGTGAAAGATATTTGGAGGCTACACCACTCTTTCCTTCTTCAATGCAACCAAAAGTTGAAGACCTAAAATCATGTCAGCCAACATCTCCACCAGAGGAACCAGCTAAACTTGAGCTCAAACCGCTTCCATTAAAGTTAAGGTACGCTTTCTTAGGTCAAGACTCTACTTTTCTAGTTATTATTAACAGTTCTTTGAGTGATGTAGACGAGGAAAAGTTGTTGAGAATCTTGCGGGAACACAAAATAGTTTGGACCATCTCTGACATCAAAGGAATTAGTCCTTCGAATTGCACACACAAGATTTTAATGAAGGATAACGTCTAGCTACAGACGTTAAATAAAGTGCTTTTGGGAGGCAACCCAAGTTTTTTTTTTTTTTTTTTTTTTTTTTTTTTAATCTTTATGTTTATGTTTTTATTTTTTTTATTTTTTATTTTTATTTTTTTCTTTATCTTATTGTTTTTTCTTTCATTTTGTAGGAATAAAGAGACCAAAGAAATCTTCAATGGGTACACGGTTGCACCTTAAGGAAAAATATTCAATTAAAATCAAAGGAGAATCTCTTCTCCTTTCTCATTCTTCCATTTAGTTTTTCTTCCTTTTTCCCATTGAGGACAATGTGAAATTTAAGTTTGGGGGAAGGGAATTTATTTTATTTATTTCAAAAAAAAAAAAAAAAAAACTTTCTTTTGCCTAGCTTGAGGTTTGTGTTTTAAGTTCATTATACTGCTCTTGCTTAAAGAATTTCATTACTTTCATGTTCAATTCATTGCACATGCACGTAGCCACTCAGACACAACTTGTTGTTGAAGGATAAAAATGATTAGAAAATCTTAATGATAACAATGTGGACACTATAACCCTTGTGAGTTTTGAGCCAATCATTATTTTTGGAGGGTTATTTATTTTTTTCTAATCTTAAAATTCATTTGGAAGTGTGTAACATATTTCCCTTGTTGTAGTCTCATTGTTCTTGCTTCTGGCCAAGAAAAAATGATTTTATGCCACACTTGAACCTTTTGAAGTCATTGATGTTGAATGAACTATACTAGTCTTTGAGAGATGAGATTAGGTCATTTTTGTCTATTTTGAGCCATATATGTGTTTTTTTTTTTTTTGGATACATTATCGCTAGTCACCCCATTGAGCCTTTTAATTAGCCTTTCTTTCTTAAAGCCCTTGTCCATAGTGTTTCAAGATGGAATTTGATCAGTTTGTTTCAATGTGGTGGTTTGTGGGAGAATTCAAAGAAGAAAAAAAATTGTACAGAGTTCCATTTACTCCAATGTTTTGAGTTGCTTAGTAACTAGGGGTATTCATTACTAATGTTTACTCTTACGTCAAACCGTAACTTGAAATATGAGTATGCAAAAGCACCTCAAGTTTATGACTTGTTGAGTAACTGGGTGCATCCATCACAAATGCCTGCATTCATGTCAAAAGATAAGTGACGACTTGAAGTAAGTAAAAAAAAAAGGGGGAAAAGTGTCAAAAAGAAGTAAATAAAAAGGGTTTTCATCAAATTTTGAGAAGTGAAATGTAAAGGAGTATTGGTTTGAAGAAGAAGAGTTGAAAAAAAAAAATGTTGAATGAAAATTCCAAAAAGAGTTGACATTCCGACAAATCTTGAAAACATTTCTTATATTTACCTTTACCAATTTTTATTTCATACCCTTTACTTTTACCCTACATTACGTCTTAATAAAGTCCTTATTTAATCTTGAAGATTGTGTAGTTCAGATATTGATATGACTGAATAAAAAGTGTGGTATAAATTCTTTTTTTGGCATCTTTTCATGAGACTACTTGTTCTTCTTGATTAAGTGTTTTTCATGTGATTTATATGTGAGATTTTTATTTTTCTTACATTATTCCACTCACATATATTGTTGAGAGTGTTACACCCCATTTCAGAATGATTTCATTTCTTAAGTGATAACATCGGAAAGGTTTGAGTTGAAGCATACTTTCAAATAGAAATTCAAGTCAAGTTTATTCTAAAACTAAGAGTATGTTTGGGTTGGCTACCTCTTTTCACTCACAATGAGTTTTGATGGTATGAGAAATTTCTTTAGCATTTGTAGTGTTTTTGAACTTGAACTAATCCTCTTTGCAAAAGGCAATTGAAAAAAAAATGGATTTTCTTTGTTTTGTTTATTTTAGCATTCATTCTTAGAATTTTGTGGTATATTCCCTACAAACCCTCACGAGACTACAACTCGTCCACTAGTATAAGCTAAGGGTTTAAAGGCTTGTTGCATACGCTAAATGCAATCGAAATTTTCAGCGAAAGTGGATTAGTTAGGATATTTTCTTTGTTTTGTTTTACTCTTTATCTGTTTTGCTTAAGGACTAGCAAAAATGTAGGTTTGGGGGTATTTGAAGTGCATGAAATATATACAATAAAGTACTCACATATCTACATATTTAGCTTTACTTTTATGTTATTTTGTTACTGATTATATATTTTCTTTGTGTTGTAGGTAACAAGGGCTTTACATGCAAAGTGGGGCTAGGCCAATTAAATTCAAGTCCAATTGGAGCAAGAAATCAAAGGAAATTTGCACCAAATCCAAGTCCAATTCGGATTAGGATTCTAGCCTGCACATCAATTAGTATTTTTGGCATAACTTTTGGCTCAAATATCCAATCGAGATGATTCAAGTTGGGCTAAAAATTTAACTTAAAGGGCTACAACTTTGTAGTTGACCAAAAGTCCAAATTCTGAATTTAAATGGGCAAAAATCGTCAGTTAAATGAAGCCTAAAAATCTGAGATTTTCTCCAAACGCGAATTCAACTTGTAATAGGATTCCTTGATCTATTTAAAGGCTCTTTAGGGTAAAAAGAAGAGGGGAGAAACCTGAGAGAAAAAGGAGGTGCTGCATAGAAGAATTTGCTTTTGGCAGTCTTTCAAAAGAGGAGTATTTGAGGACAAAGGCGAGAGCTTCATGTTTATTAACCAATTTGGATGAAAGACATAAGTTTTATTTGTTTTCTTTTCAATTTTATTATGAACTAAATTTTATTTTCTAGAGCATTGATGTAGTCTAGCAATGAACACACAATTTGTTTTCTGAGTTATTTTATTTTTAATATTTCCATGATTAAGTGTTTAATTCTTATTCTTAATGCTTACTATTTTTTACAAATTATAGTTTGATCAATTGAATTACAATGAGACCGAGAGGTGATTTGTTATTTTAGTTCTAGAATTAAACACCATTAGTTGAGCGAAAGTAGAGACGCTTTACCGTGACTAGTGTGATTTTTCAGAAAATTCAAAGTACGTAATGAGTCTCCAATTAATTAAATTCACATAGAGATATAGAATTGTTATTTAAAGATATTTTTGATATTATTCGAGAGAAAATATTGAATACTTAAGGAATTTTTAATCATCAACGGGAGATTATTAGAATTTAATAATTAGGAAGAATAAATTGTGTGGGATTTGTTAGGTGAAATCAATTGCTCT
Source organism: Quercus suber (assembly GCF_002906115.3). Lineage (NCBI taxonomy): Eukaryota > Viridiplantae > Streptophyta > Magnoliopsida > Fagales > Fagaceae > Quercus > Quercus suber. The sequence continues at coordinate 159,395 of NW_027069562.1, forward strand.
AGATCCATTCTTATCATAGTTTTACACTGTTAGAGTTTTATGCTTTGTTAATTCTTTTTAATCGTAGATTTATTTTTATTAAATAGTTTAATTTAATTTAGATAGTAGAACATTCCATTTGTTTTCGAATTTCCAAATAATAATTTATTTAGTGAATTTTGGTATTCAATAACATAGTTAATCCTTGTGAGTTCGACATTCGTTTTCTAAAAACAATTTACTACTTGTTACGATTCTGTGCGCTTGCAGATTATTTTACGCAAACAGTTTTCTTTGGGTTTTGGAGTTTATGTGTAAAAAGAAAGTGGAGAAATATTTTTGCAGCAGAAAATGGAGAATAGTCACTCACATTATAGAAAAGTGTAGAAAACATTACTATATAGCAGAAACTTAAGAAAAGTCGGTTTTGCGGTAAAAGTTGGAAAAATGTTCCTTTTGCGGTAGAAATAGAGAATAAGTCTAGTTTGTAGTGTCGTCCTCTGTACTTTGAACTCAATGTTTGTACACAAATTGGCAGCGGCAGAATGAGACCTTGGAGCTTATTTTGTGAGAACGTCAAACCCAACTTCTTTCCTAAAAAAAAGCCTAGGCTAAACGTTGTCTAATAACATCAGGACACATGTCTAAGGTAGAAGAAATCAAAAAACTACCCTCAACCAAGAACAAATAACATGATGTTATCTACCTCCTTCAATTGACATTTGACTTGGTCTATGGTTTGTCCCCTTGTGATGCTTGAATTGAATTTTGCTGATTTAAACGCTGTCGTATAGAAATCCTCAGTTGCGCCAAATAGTGTTTTTTCCACTCAAGCAAGTGTTCCCTGAAATGTGAACAATGTTGTCTATATGTTATCTCTTGAGGATCAGTTTTGTGTTTCAAACCGTGTCGCTTTTAGTCTTAATAGATAGTATTATAGTTATTTAAAGCACTTGTTTCTAACATTTTATTAGTATAATAAACCACGTGTTTCTCAATCTTCGGTGTTCTTACACAAATTCATCACTAAAACCTCATGATAGTCAATAAAGATTGCAACCTAGAAATTAAGGTTTATATTTTAAAAACTTCCACCCCGTAGAAAATCCTAAAAATAGCAACTTTCCTGAGTTTCAAAGATACTGAGGCGGCCATGGGCCGCGCCATGTACAGTTCAAGGGGTTCAATCTGAGTTGGCAATTTTTTTTTTAATATATTTATAAAATATATTTTTTTAAATCTTCCACCTGGAAAAAAATTCTAAAAATAACAACTTTCCTGACTCGTGCTAAGTTTCAAAGATACTAAGACCACTATTTTATATGGGTGGCGCGGCCATATGTACAGTACTTGAACCCCTGAGTTGGCAATATATATATATATATATAGTGCCGGTTCAATGGGTAAGCTAAATAGGCAACCGCCTAAGGCTTCCAATGAAAAAAGGTTCCTAAATTTTTATCAATAAAGATATTCTTATATCAATGGAAGTATCCTAAATATTCATCCATAAATAAAAAGTTGCCGTTTTTTTTATCAAAGAAAAACTTTTAAAGAAAAATGTTTTCATTGGATGGGTCAATCATTTAATTTCTCACACATATATGTTAAAAGAACTCATTAATCTTACACTAGTAAATAAATTTATACTCAAATTTTATTTAGAGATATCAAATATATAGCTTTATTAAAATTTTCAATCATAATTTTTTTAGTATTTGGTTACTTCATTCAATAAATATTATTTATTTTAGTTGTATAGTCATTGAGTAATGCGATAAGTTTGTTTTAATTTGCAATTTTTTCTTGAAAAAAATAGATTTTAAATGAAAAAAAAAAAAAAACCCAAAAGTTAAATAAATATTCTATTAATATTCAAAGTATAAGAATAGACCCTACTTAAAGTAGTCGTCTTAAGCCTCACAATACCTTGAGCCGGCCCTGTATATATATTGGTTTTTTTTTTTTTTTACACTCTTAAAATAAAAATTTGAACACATTAGCTCTATTTTTTTTTTTAAAAAAAAAAAAAAAAAAAAAAAACAAAAAAAAGGTCTAACAACAAACCAATTTTATCTAAAATCTAGGTAGGGGGTGGTTTAGATCTTAAAGAATTTGAAATAAACTAATGGAAAATTCATAGTTTACATTGTACTATTAATGTAAGATTTACATTGTTTTTAAACAAATGTGTACAATATTGCATATTTTTTTGCAAATGTGAACGGTATAATTATTTACAATGTAAATCTTACATTGATTCTAAACAAACATGTATAATATAATTTTCTACAATATAAATCTTACATTGATAGTATAATGTAAATATATAATTGTCCTAAACTAATAGATAAAACTATTTTAAGCAATAATAATTAAAATTAACTTAACAACAAAATTTAATATGGTCATTTTATTAAGAAAAAAATGTTAAATGAACTTATAGTTTAATTGCTAGTACGTACTATGAACAAATTTGTAATAAGAAAACCATGTTGACCCTCAAGATTAATCTCTTATCTAAAATGCATTTTCTTACCAACTCCTTTAAAAAAATCCTAAAGCCGCCGCTAACTCTAATGGAGCAAACTATAAATAGTAAAAAAAGAAAATGACAAGTTTATGTAAAAATAACAAACAGTTAGTTACGGTCAATAATGTCATGTATACACAGGATATATAATGATGATGAAGAGTGTGAGAAATATTGTAGACTTAGAATAACTCGGGTTTAGGATTCAGATATTATTATTCGACCGACAGTACGCGCTCTTACCTTACATGATTACATTTTACGTAACCATTGACAGATGGAAGCAAAGTCAAAATCTATGTCAACTCTCGTCAAAATTTCATTCACGCCAGCTTTGTTAGCCGTGTGGGACGTGCAATAATCTATATAACGTAGGGCCCATTTGGTTAATTCAAGGCAGTAAAAAATAAATAAAAATAAAACTAATTCGGTGAGAGGTGCCCTAAACTTTCCATTTAAGAACAATTTATTTAGTTGAAATTAAAAACTTTTTACTTAAAGTACTGTAGAAAAAAATTAAAAGTTAGCTAAATAGTATAATGAGACCCATAAATTAGACAAAAAATGCAATGAAACTCATAAATAATAGTAAAAGTAAGCTAAAAACTCTAATAAATACTTAAGCTTTCATCACTTCCCAAACGCACTAGTCTTCCAATCATGGTAGGAATACATTGTATACTCTCCTTTCTTTTCAAAAATTGTGTTTCTCTTTACATTATCACATAAAAAAACTTTGTATTTACATGAATAAGTTCCAAAGTGGTTTTTCCATCAAAGATGTCCATTTTTGGTTTTCAACTTAATTTGTTAACAAATCTTGAATATCGTGTTTATTGCTTTCGTATTTATTGCTTTTAAGATTTGTTACTTACTTAATAACTAGGTGACTTAAGAATAAATCCATAATTTCAGTAAATAAATCATATATAGGTTTTTTTTAATAATTTGGTAATTAGGGGAGTGGAGATTTGAATTTTAGATATCTCTGTTGAAAACACCAAAATGTGCTAACTAGTTAAATTATAAAACTCTTGGCAAATATATATTTTTATTAAATTTTTAGATGATAAACAATCAATTTTAAATATATATATATATATATATATTTAATTCTTGAATATTAAAAAGTGTTTGGTTCATACTTGTGAACCTTAAATATGAAAACTTGGTTTGGTCCACGTACGTAAGTTGCACTTAGTGGAATTGCCTTCTTCTTTCTTATTTCTTCTACCTTTTATTGTTCTCTTCATCTTCATCTTCTTCTTTTTCTTTTATTATTATTATTACTATTTTATGGATGCCGTTAAAGCATTTGTTTTAGAAATTTTTTATAAGAAAGAAGAAAAAAGCTTTTTTTTTTTTTTTAACAGTTTTTTATATTTCTATAAACGTAGTATCAAAATTTTTCTAAAATAGTTCATTAGTAAATGCCCTAAAGGCACTCATTAACTGGATCTTTTTTTAGCAGTATTTTTTATTACACAAAGTTTTTTTGCACAATTTTACACAAACCCTAAAAGAAAGTTGCTTTTTGGGTGTGTAAAATTATGTAAAAAAAACTTGTGTGCAACAAGTTTAACCTCTTTTTTGTTAAGAAAGTAGAAGTACGTAAGTAATGAAATGTTTGCAATCAGTGGTAGCTTTAGGATTCTTTCTAAGGTAGTCAGTAAAAAGATGAACCTTAAGTAATAGATGAATCTTGTTACAAATTTTCTCATAGTAGTAGTAAGAGAATAAAAGATAAATTATAAGTTCAAAGTTCATTTGAAATATTATTTCTTAATACAATAAATATACTAATTATTGTTATTAAGATTAAATCTTGGAAGTCATCTATATATTGTTTCTAAATACAATAAACATGCTATTTTCTTTAATCATCACTGCATTGAATAATTTCATCTCTTAGTTTATTTCAAATTTGTTAAAATCTATTTTTTTTTTTTTTTAGGTTTAAGATTAACAAATTTCTAATTCTGTTCTTGGGTTTACTATTATTTTTTTTAGAGGGCCTTGATATCATTAAAATGATTATATTCAAAGCTTATTTCAACTGGACTTAACAAAAAATTAGGATCACGGTGTTCAAAATTTTATATTAGGTGGTCAAAAAAAAAATATTAAATAATTTTTTTTTTTTTGCTAGCTCAGGGGTTTTTTTTTTAGAGTTTGGTTTACCTCCAGTACTTTTTTAACGGGAGATCTCTTTTTGTTTTAAATACACAATGGCAAGTAGTAATAAGTTTTAATCTTCACATTTTATTTAATTAGTTAGTAATATTGTAATTTTTCATTAAAATAAAAAAAATTCAATTAAAAAAATACTAGAGGTAAACTAAACCTTTCTTTTGAACTCCTAGACTGTACACCCTGTCGGCAGTTTGGGTTTCATTCACCATATCTCACTGCTTCATTCTAAAAAGGTCAATAAAGCAAATAAGCAATGATGCAAGAACTTGGAAGGTCAACACGCTAAAAACAAATGCGGATACATGGGAATATGTGAATAGTGAGCTTCGGCTTGAGGTATTAATATGAATTAAGTAACACACATGCATTCAGATGCTCTTCTTACGCACTCTCATGTCCTACAATCTTTATTGGAAAAACCATGAATCCTGCTAAATCCTTATTGAAATCAGTATTGCTATTACTTCTCTCCCTTCTTTTTCCAATTTGCGTTTCCCTTGATACCATAAATCCAGACCAGCCCATCAAGGATGGTCAAACTCTAGTCTCAAACCAAAAAACCTTTGCACTTGGATTTTTCAGCCCTGGCAATTCCAACCATCGCTACGTTGGAATTTGGTATTACCAAATTACCGAACAAACCATTGTGTGGGTTGCAAACAGAGACAATCCACTCAATGATAGCTCGGGAATCTTATCCATCAACAGTCAAGGAAACCTTGTCCTCCACAGCCAAAACCAAAAGTATCCTATTTGGTCCACGAATATTGCTTCGGTCTCATCCACAAACTATTCTATCTCTATGGCTCAGCTCTTAGATGTTGGAAATCTTGTTTTGGTTCAACAACACAACCAAAGGGTCTTATGGCAAAGCTTTGATTATCCCACCAATACTATGCTTCCTTTTATGAAAGTTGGGTTGGATCAGCAGACTGGGTTGAGTCGATACTTAACATCTTGGAAGTCTAAAGATGACCCGAAAACAGGCAAGTACTCATTTAAAATTGATCCAACTGGGTACCCCCAGTTGTTGTTTTACAAGGGTCAGACTCCATTGTGGCGAGCTGGATCTTGGAGTGGCAAAGGATTGACCGGTGCACCAGAAATGAAATCTAAGTTATATACTTCCCACTTGAATGTTAGTTTTACGAATAATCAAGATGAAATCACCATGATGTATAGTATAGCTGAGCCCAATGTTTACTCTAAAACTAGATTTGTGTTAGGTGAATCAGGAACATTGAGGAAGTACACTTGGGAAGATAGTAAATGGGTCGCGTTTTGGTTTGACTCAAAAGAGTCATGCGATATATATTTAAAGTGTGGTCCAAATAGTTACTGTGACCAGGGACGGACCCAGAAGGGGGGCAAAGGGGGCCAGGGCCCCCCCCGGGCCCAAAAGAAAAAATTTTAACAGGTTAAATTTTCTTTAAAAAAAATTGGGCCCCCCCTTAGTTTTACCTTGGGCCTCCTCCCAAAAATAAATATGAACCCTGCCGGACTGCCCATCAGATTCCGGCCAGCCCATGATCCATGTAAAAAAAAAAAAAAAAAAAAAACAAACAAACAAACTCAGTCCAAAACCAACCCAAACGGAGAAGAAAAAAACGAAGGAAAAAAAAGAACAAAAAAGAAAAGAAAGGAAAGGAAACTTGAGAGCCCATAAGATTCCGGCAGCCCATGATCCATGTAAAAAAAAAAAAACAAAACAAAACAAACTCAATCCAAAACCAACCCAAATGGCCAAACGGAGAAGCAAAAAAACAAAGGAAAAAAAGAACAAAAAAGAAAAGAAAGGAAAGAGAACTTGAGAGCTGAGACTGAGAGCCAGAGGCGACACAGAGAGATCAGAAATAGAGAGGCGAGAGTGACAGAGAGACCCACCCCGATCCCGTGACGCTGCCGCCGCCGCTGACGCGACGCCGTGTTGCTGTGACGATTGCGAGAGCGAGACGCCGAGACCCATCTTGTCAAGAGCGAGAGCGAGACGCTGTTGATCTTGCTACCAGTCACGCCGGCGAGACCCACTTGCTGCCGCCGGTTGCTCAAGAGTCAAGACCCACTGCCACTTGCCCCCACCGCTCACAGGTATTTACTCTTACAGTTGCCTTCAAAATTTAATAAATATAAAATGTTTGTGATATAATCTGAGAATCTGAGATTCACAGAAATTGTGCTTGTTTGTGTTTTTACTGATGAACTGAACTGATGTAATGTTGGTGATTGACTGATTGTGAATTGAAATATTGAATCTGTGCTGCGGCTGCTGCCTGTGGTGTTTTTTTTTTTTGGCTTTTTGGCTGTGACTCTGTGACTCTGTGTAACTGTGTTTGTGACTCTCTTATATAGATAAGAGAGATAGAGAGAGAGAGAGAGTAGAGTTTGTAGTTGTAGGGATTAATTTTTCCTTTATTGACTGGTAGTTGGGCATAACAGGGACAACCAGACAAGTGAAGTTGGGGTTGGGCAACGGACAAAACAAAAGGTTGACAACTTTACCTTTTTTTTTTTCTGTAAGGTCAATTGGTGTCGGCAGTGGGCAGTGGGCAGTGGGATTCATTGGGTTAGTGGGTCAGTGTTAGAAAGAGGGAGACAATTAGACAACACAAAGGCATAAATAAAGGCAATCAACACATAGACATAAATAAAGGCAGACTAAAGACCAAAAAAAAAAAAACAAATCATATATTATAATTTATAGGAAATTGTCACACAAATTTAAGAAAATAATGGTGATTCTTATTTTATTTGTAGATCATGAAAAAATCAATTACAATGCTTGATTTTTTCAAAAGAAAAGGTTCAACTTCAAATTCTTCCGAAGTCAATGTGGAATTGCCAACAACTAATGTTGCTATTCCAATTCCAGAAAATGTGGAATTGCTAACAACTAATGTCTTGGTTGTTAGTTTATTAATACTATATGGATGTGTATTTGAAAAAAAAAAATTCGCTTATCTCCGACCCCCCCAACTTAAAATCCTGCGTTCGTCCCTGACTGTGACCCATACAATGGGGATGAGTTTGATTGCACATGCTTACCTGGGTTCGAACCCAAGTCGTCTCTTGATTGGCGTATTAGAGATGGATCAGGTGGGTGTGTAAGGATCCGAGGGGTGTCTACTTGTAAAAGCAAAGAAGGTTCGTCAAGTTGGCACATGTGAAGGTGCCTGATACTTCAATAGCACATGTAGACATGAGTTTAAGTTTGAAAGAGTGTGAGCAAGAGTGCTTAAGGAATTGTTCTTGTACGGCTTACACAAGTGCAGATGAGAGTGAGGGAGGATTGGATGCTTGACATGGCATGGGACTTGGTTGACGTAAGAACATTTTCTGATGAAGGACAAGATTTATACATACGTGTGGATGCGGTTGTACTAGGTAATACTTTAATTAATACTTGCAAATTTCTTTTTAATTATTGCTTCCACATTAATTGCTTAGGTTACCTCTAGTAAAAAGGTACTATAGACATGTAACCAAAAAAATAAAAAAAAGCAATAGAAGAAAATGGTAGGGTGCTTTGGTTAAACCACATTAATTGCTTGTTTCTCTCTTCTCATATTCTTTTTACTTCTTTCTAATATCTTCTTATTCTAACATGAAATAATAGTCATCTCACATTTCCTAACACATAGCACATATAGAGCATCCAGATTTTATGCATATTGCAACAGATTTATACATGGTTTTGTTAAACCGTCCAAAAACAATATCATAATCTTCGCATTTCTATCTTCTCTTTGCCTTAAAATTTTCCAAACTTTTAAGAAACAGTTTGACAAGTTTAAATTGTTTAAATTTTGTTTTTGCATTCTTAAAATTTAAAAAAAAAAAAAAAATTGTTAACGCCTGACATCATAAGAATTTCTACAATTATATTCATCACTTTTGTCCCGCGGCTATATATATGTAACACTTGTTCAATCTCAGTTTGATGTTGAAAAACCAGTTTGCGCATTTTTTTAACAATTGAATTTTGACCTCAATTAGGGAATCGCACATTCTCCTTAGTCCTTAAGCTCATTGTTTCCTTCCTACTCTCTTTCCCTATAAAATTGCATCAATATTAACTATTTATGTTTAATTACCTTCTCGAATTTATGAGGTTACTATGAGTAATAAATAAATAATTTTTTTTTCTTTTATTACCTTAGCTCAATATGACAAGAAAAATGGTCTTACTCGAAAAACAAGAATGTTGGCAATTCTGGGAATTTCTGTTGTTGTAATGGTTCTTGCGGTCTCCATTGTGTATTGGCTGGTAATGAGGAACAAAATGGGTAAGCAAGTCTTTGCTCAGTCTTTTGTTTGAATGGAAGCAGTTTCTTTTTCATTTATTTTTTGCCGCTAAGTCTAGTGAAAAAATTATAGTAAGGTGACTCAAGAGTGCATTTGACTTTTATTTATTTATGGTAGATTATGTGCATAATATTTATCAAAATATATAATTTTACTTTTATTTATTTTTGGTAAATTATTTGCATAGCATTTATCAAAAATATAGTTTTTAGTAAGTTAGAATATAAGAGTTTTGAAAGGAATGGAATTACATGAAATAAAATATGATTTCATTTCTCTACTGCTTTTAGGAGTTTATATAAGAATGAATGGAAAGTAAAGAAATATAAAACTTTGTTAATATACCATTTAACTTTTATTTTTCCTTTCTCAAAGATAGGGATGAAATCAATATTTACCTCCATTTCATCAAAGGAATGAGGAAGAATGTTTATTAGAAAATAAACGGAATGTGCATCTCTGCTTCGCATGGGAGACATGAGAGAAAGATGAAAGAAAAAAGAAGAAAAAATCCTTAACTCAGACGATTTTCAAATTTATAGAAGTTAAAGGAAAATGTAAGCTTAAAATCTACTACAAAATGGTGTTAACAAACAAGACAAAAATGCAAGAAGAACTTTTAATAGGAAGTCAATTTCATACCGAAAACCGTTTCGATTTGGTGAACGAAATGAAATATTTCAGTCACATAGAACTTGAGTTCCATGTGAATTTTTCCAAATAACTCGATTTTCATCAAATCAAGTTTTACATTGAAACTCGATTTTCTAAAAATCGAGTTTCAAAATAAAGACATTTTGTTAGGTAGTTTCAAAATATGGACATTTTGTTACATCTTTTGGGCGAAATGAACAAATGCCCATTTTAACCCCATTTTGAGGCGTTTTGATATATATATATATATATATATTTTTTTTTTTTTGAATATAAAAAAGGATTTTATATAAGGGCACACAAAGTATACCATTTTTTAAAAAAATTTATAAAAAATTGAAAAAAATAAAAAAAATTTTAACAGCTTTTTCAATCCCAATAAAATCTTTCCAAAAAAGGGATACAATAAAAAAAATCTCAAATAGAGTAAGTGGATGATTCTAATTGTTATTAAAAAATCATTAGTAGTGGTTTTTTTGTATATAAAACAAACAATTTAGGCAATTAGAGCATTCACATCAGTGGGTTTAAAGTCATGTAAAATCATGTAAACATCAATTTTTACACATTTTTGCTCAAAAATGCACTCCATCAGCTCTTCTAAAATTGTATAAAAATGTGTATTTCTTTACACGAGCTACAGTAACCGTGTAAATATACACGGCTACTGTAGCTCGTGTAAAGAATAATTTATTCATTTCCTTCGCTCGTTTTTTTCTCTCTCTTCTCCGGCTCAACAACCTCAGTATCTCATCTTCCTCTTTTTCCAAATGCACACAACCAGACAAATCAACACACAAACACATCCGGACAAATCAAAACACAAACACATCAGACAAATCAACACACAAAACAGATCTACACTTGCTTTAAAAAAAAAAAAAACACAGATACACAAACACGGAGATCACAAACACATCAGACAAATCAACTCACAAAACAGAGATACACTTGCTTTTAAAAAAAAAAAAAAAAAAAAAACACAGATACACAAACACGGAGATCGGAGATCGGCGATGCAGAATGGAGATCGGAGATCGACGATGCAGATCGGAGCTGTAGCGGATGGGTTTTGTGATTTGGTGGTGTATCGGTGATGCAGAGCTTCGGTGGTGGATCGGTGGCGTTTGGTGGTCGGAGCTGTGGCGGATTGGTTTATGGTGGATCGGTGATGCGGGGCTGGGAGATTGTTGATTCGGAGCTTCGGTGGTGGAGGGTGGTGGATCGGTGGCGTTTGGTGGTCGGAGCTGTGGCGGATGGGTTGGGAAGAGAAACCAGAGAGTGGGTTGGAAGAGAATCCAGAGACTGGGTTTAGAGAGAAAGAGAGTGAGAGCGTGAAAGCAACCAGAAAAATGAAAGAGAAAAATGAAAGAGAGAGAGAGGGCGCGGGTATTTAAGGGAGGTAGGTAAAAAAAATAATAAAAAATAGAGTGTAATAAATATTTTATTGAAATAACTTGTAAAATAAATGAATTGATGTGGGTGTTTTGTAAAAGTGAATGTGTAAAATAGAAAAAGTAAGTTTTTAGTGTAAAAATGAATGTGTAAAATAGACACACTGATGTGAATGCTCTTATATAGAAGGAACTTCCAAGAAGTTTCCTTCAATTAACTTTTCCCATTTTCCAACACACTCACGTGGCCTACAATATTTACTTCTCATCAACCTAATTGCGCTTTCTTCCTCTTCTCATTTCCGAAGTTCCAACGTCTCTTCAATCTTCAATGGCTCACAGGTGCTCTCTTCAGTCTCTTTTCTCATCTTTTTCTTCTTCTTCTTTTGTATTTTCTCTCTCACACTGGCTTTGCTTCATGCCTTCATCTCGTTCTTTTTTCTTTTTTTTTTCTTTTTTTTCATCTCCTGTATAGAAGATCCAGTGGCAGTGATTTTTCTTTTAACAGGGGAAAAAAAAAAAACCCCAAATGCGTGTTTCGGCCGAAATTTGCCGAAATCAACCGAAATGCCCGAAACGCACTGGAATGTAGACTGGTACTAGATTTTCCGTCCGTTCTGGCCAGAATGGAACAGAATTCATAACATTGAGAAAGAAACACCTTTTTTTGTTCCTGTCCGGTATACATATACCGGCCGAAGTCCGATATCTTCTCCGGCATGGCCGAAATGACCCGGTATATTTTTCGGCACGAAACAGCCTTGTTTCTATACCGGCCAAGGTACCGGTAAAGAAACGAAAAAATTCCTAGCAACGAAAAAATGCAATTAATAGAGAGATGCAAAGGGCTTCTTTTATTATTATTTTACTTTCGAATGAGTGATTTTCATTGCATAGCGGTATATTGAAGCAACCCAGACAATTTCGCAAATGCTTGTCCTTTAATTTCTTGCCTCTCAGCCTATATATGTATATCCCAAAACATTGGCTCCTTCCATTTACACATTCTATTATCTATCAAATATGAACGTATTAACTAATTATTTGTTAGTTGTTTTATAACAGGGAAGTGGAAAATCACAGATTCATATGGTGCCTGTAGTTTACCAAACTTAGAAGACTCTTCAAGTAGAAGTTACCTCGATGGAATTAGAAGAGATTCAAATTTTCCAGTATTTGATCTAAAAACCATTATTGCAGCCACAGATAATTTCTCTGTTGCTAACAGGCTTGGTAAAGGTGGCTTTGGCTCGGTTTATAAGGTATTCTCCTTACACAGGTGGCAACACCCAAATAAATAACTTAATCTTAGTTCATGTGTGTTAATGCATCGGAAAATTCGTCATGAATGTTTAGGTGCATTCATAGTTTTAAGTGTAATACTTCATTAGGTGAAATTAGGCTTGCCCAAATAATTGAGTTAAATTTCTGTCAGCATTTGTGTACTACAATGAAATGACCTACGGATTTTTATTTCAGGGTTTGTTACAAAATGGAATGGAAATAGCTGTGAAAAGACTATCAAAATACTCAAAACAAGGAATAGAACAGTTCGAAAATGAAGTAGTGCTAATTGCTAAACTCCAACACAAGAACTTGGTGAGAATTTTAGGTTATTGTGTTCAAGGAGAAGAGAAGATATTAGTTTATGAGTATTTGCCAAACAAAAGTTTGGACTCTTTTATTTTTGGTACGTATTCTTTTCACATAAACTTCAAGCATCATGACCATGAAAATGGTCCTCCAAATTCAAACATCTTAATTCCTAGCATAAGTTATATATGTAATCACGAATGTAGTCTAATCTGAGTTCAAATATCTTCATTCAGATGAAGCAAAAAGGTCATGGTTAGATTGGGGAAAGAAATTTGAGATTATTTGTGGAATTGCTCGAGGGATCTTATATCTTCATCAAGACTCAAGATTAAGAATTATCCATAGAGATTTAAAGGCTAGCAATGTTTTACTTGACACTGCATTGAATACAAAAATTTCAGATTTTGGTATGGCTAGAATCTTTAGAGGGGACCAAATTGAAGCCAATACAAATTGTATTGTTGGAACGTCGTAAGTGGACTAAAGAAAAACAAATTTATAGTTTTCACCTGATTACTTGACTAACATTATTATATTTCATAAGAGTACAAATTGCTGCCCCTTTTTTGCAAAAATGATGGACTTCTTTGAAATTATTATTTTTTTTTTTGATAACTTAAATAGTTGGTAGAAGAGGGATTTGAACTTGAATGCCTTCTTTGAAAAAATCAAGAGGCTCCAGTTAAATTACTAGGCTCTTGGAAAACTACTTTTATCTTTTATTAGTTCAAATGTTATGTGTAATGTTATTGAACAAAGGATTTTTTTGAATAATTTTTGTTTACTCATGAACTATGCCCAATAGTTTTCTTTAATTTTTGTTAAACAATATGCAATGCTTAATAGTTTTATTTTCATTGTATTACAACAGCGGTTATATGTCACCTGAGTATGCAATGCAAGGATTATTTTCAATAAAGTCCGATGTATTTAGTTTTGGGGTGTTGCTATTGGAGATCATTACTGGCAAAAGAAACACCAACAATTATCATAATGGTCCACCCTCAAATTTGATTGAACATGTAAGTACATGTGGAAACAATGACTTGCAATACTAGCCTTGTTGTGTTGTATTTAGCCTAATATGAATACGTTGTTTATAGATTTGGGACCAATGGATAGAAGGCAAAGCTATGGAAATAATCGATCCATCACTAGGTGAGACATACTTGGCTAATGAAGTATCGAGATGCATTCAAATTGGGCTTTTGTGTGTGCAAGAACATGCAACAGATCGACCAACCATGTCAGTAGTTGTTTTCATGTTGAGTAATGTCACACCCCTTCCTTCACCAAAGCGACCTGCATTCATTTTCAAGAGCACTAGCAATACTAAAGACCAAACAACTAATGAAGGAGCTAATTCTATAAATGAAATAACAGTTACTAAAATGGATGGTCGCTAAAGCTAAAGCTCCTCACTATTTGGAGAAATGTACTACTATGCCATTTTTTTTTTTGGGGGTAAAATACTAGTATGCCATTGTATCATAGGATTGACTTCCTCTGCATCTACTCAACATTCTACACTATTATTTTATTGTAGAAACCTAATAAGTATAATGTAAATTATGACAAAAAAGAAGATACAATAGGTGAGGGGTAGATTTAAACCCTAAATGTCTTGAAAACATCAAGAGTTGCTAACTAGTTTAGCTTTAACAACAAGGCTCTTGGCCACTTCCATCCCCTTTAACTACTTAATTTCCAATCAAGTGCTTTCTAAAAATTAATACACCAAGAGTTAAATTTTGTGTGGATAACTTCACATGTTTTCCAAATAAGATGTCCAAATTATATAGTCAAATTTTAAAAATAAATGTTTGATCAGCGCGTCAAACTAGGTACAAATATGAGTTTGATCAACCGGGTTCGAATCATAAATTTATTGGACTAAAACATGTTATTACAATAAATCCTTTTTTTTTTTTTTTAGGCTAGGTTGGGTTATAGGGTCTGCATCTAATAATTTTCCCATACCTACTCTCTGTAACCTAACAATTACAAATCTCCAACACAAGTCAGATCCAACAATTGCCAGTCTTTATAGCTCCACCACCTTGGCAACCCATGATATTTTAGGACTTACAGTTGCAGCTCCACTATCTACCTCTGTTCAAAACCCACCTCCCTCCCTCATAGAATTTGATTCATTTTGATCCACTTCGGCCAAGGGCTAGAGTTGGGGACTTGGGTCCCTCTTGGTCTTATAATGATGTTTGAGAGATTTTTTTTTTTTTTTTATTAAGCCCAAATAGGCGTGAAAATTCTTTTTTTTTTTTTCTCTTCTATCCACATCTTCTTATTTTACCTTTCGACCGTCTTCTCTATCACACACACGGGCTTGGTCAATATCAAAAACAATAAGAGCTTAATTTAAGCCCAGCCGTGGGCCTTTAGTTGTCCAACACTAGGTCTTTTTTTTTTTTTGGTGGGCTCGTGTTGGTCAATTTCATAGGCTAGCTTTATGATTTTTATAGACTATAATAATGGTTTTGGGCTGACTTTGTGGGCCAAAATTAGCCGACTTCACACCCTTCCTTGACCTCTCAACTCATTTGGGCACTGGCCGTTGATATCAGCGGGACATTTTATTGCACTAGTAGTGCGCCCATCACCTGAGGTGGGGCTAAAATCTATTGGAACATTAAACCCATCAACAAGAGAGATCTAAAATATTATATGCATTTTCCTTTCAAAAAATGAACTAATTATGTGGGCACAAAAATCTAAGAGTGAATAAAGAGAGGTGCTACGTTCATAATATTTTTATAACATTTTGATGACAAATCATAGGTAGTTATTGGTTCAAATTTAAATTTAACACTAAGATTACTTTTTTGCCTCAACAATAACAACTAGTAACAACTTGCCACTTAAGATTTGTTGTAAAAATATTATGGATATATCATTTTTAGTGAATAAATCCCAAATGGTGATATATATAAATACCATGTAATTTCAATAGAGATGAGAAACCATGGTTTTAAAAACCAAACCGAACAAAGAACCAAAAAAGAGACTGATTATCAATTTTATGGTCCGATCAGGGTCCGACCGATGGTCGAACCGATGACGTCGTAATTAATATAATTAAAATATGAAAATAATTTTTGTATAAAATTTAAATATTAATAACTTATATTAAGAAAAATTATATATATGTGTGTGTGTGTGTGTGTGTGTTACAAGTGTTTTTTTCCATACCACCTTTCTTTTATTGTCGGTAATGGTTGACAAAGAATAAACTATTTAATATTTAAGTTTCATCTTTTAGTTTATATAAATAATAGTATAACTTTAACTAATTATTAAAAAAAAAAAAAAACCAAAGTCAGATGATTAGACAAGTCACTGACTTATGACCCCTTTACCAACCTATTCCGCCACTCTTAGCCACATGTTTACTCTTTATTTATTTATTTTTCTAATCCACCTTGTAAATCTAGCACTCCACTCCGCCACTCCCCACTTTACTTACCGTCAAAGACTCTTTTTTTTTTTTTTTCCAGTCTTTTGTCCTCCACAAAATCTATATCTTCCTCTCTATTTCAGGAAGTTAGAACTATTATCTATCTCTTCAATACATCATCGTTTCCTCTTATTTCTCTCTTTCTCATTGAAGATTTGTAGATACCATTCCAAAATGCTAATTTCAATGCCAAGCATAAATATTCAGTCATTTTCTCTCTCTCAAGCATAGCCAATCTTAAGAAAAACTACTTTATTGCAACAATCTGTCCTCACCATCAACAGATTTGAGAAAAAAGAAGATTTTTATTGCAAAAAAAAGTTCCATTGCAAATCCCTTTTAGCAATTTTACAAAACCAGTTCAACCATATCGTTTCCGGTTGAATTGAGCGGTTTTCGACTATTTCCGACTTTTAGCTCTTTTTTGGTTATTTGTCATAATCAGACCAGATTAATGGCCGGTTCACGATTGAACAGGTTGGACTGGCCGGTACGGTTCGGTTTTTAAAACCATGTGAGAAACAAAAGTGTTCAAGGTTGAGGCTGTTTTTGGGCTCTAGACATCCTTTGAATACTTCAACGAGCTACAAGTGCAGTTCTTAGAGGGCTTTGAGCATTTTTGCTCCCCGGTGTCTGAGACCTTCAAAGACTGGCTTGGATTTTGTTGGAAAAGTGACTCGGCTGTGCGGAAGATCATCTTGCTTGAACTTATCTCAATACCACGTAGTCTGCTATCCTCCTTTCTTTCATGGTCTCCTTTGCTTCAGCTCGATCTTTCTGAGTAGGCTTAAAGCCTAAACCAAAACCCCATTTGGGCTGACTAGCTCAATTTTATGGCTAGAGTAATAGGTTATGGTTTTTTTTTTTTAATTATTTTTTATGAATCAAAGATAATTATTTTCATGGACCATAGATGTGCAAAAGTGTCCTCAACAATCTTCTAATCCAATAGGTTTTCAGGGCCACTGCCCTTTTTTCTAAAAAACTTAATTTTACAAACACAGAACTCGCAGTATCATGCCTCACCCTATTGCCAAAATTGGGGATCAAACACCTACAGGAATATTTTTTTTACCCCTGTCAACTAAAAACTTGATTAATGACTTAGTCAAATCCCTAACATTTATGATTTTTCTCTAGTCCCATCACTACTTATATCTTAGAAAAGTGATTTTTAACTAGTTAGAACTTAATAAAAAGTGAACCAAACGAAATTCCTGTCAATGATAAGGCCCGGAATGTAATAAACTTAAATTCTCCTGAACACACATTGGCTACTTGTGACTTGTTTTTATGCGAACTTTTCCGTTATTCAGTTCTTTAATGTTCAACAAACATCACCTTCAATCCATGGAAAGTTCAATCAATTAAAGAGAGAAAATGGACATTTGCCAATTTCGCCAAAACTTTTCAGCAAAATGCCCCATATCTGAAACTATTTAGAAAAATGCTCCTGTTTTGAAACTCGATTTTCTAAAAATTGAGTTTCAATTTAAAACTCGATTTTTGGACAATTGAGTTATAACGAATTGAAAATTTAAAATAAATAAATAAAAATTCTGGAACTTGAGTTCCAATTTTTTTTTTTTTCATAATTCCATGTTTGCTATAACTCGATGTTCTAAAAATTGAGTTTGGCAAATAACTTCATGTCTGAAATTATTTAGGGATGTGCCCCTGTTTTGTAACTCGATTTTTCTAAAATTGAGTTTCAATGTAAAACTTGATTTAACTTTAAAAAAAAAAAAACAAAAATTGTGGAACTCGAGTTCCACATTTTTTTTTTTTTTTTTAAAGTTTAATTTTGCTANCAAAATAGGGACATTTCCTTAATGAGTTTCAAACATAGGGCATTTTGCTGAAAAGTTTGTGAGAAAAGAGTAAAAGCCAATTTTGGCCCAATTAAAGTCTTCCCAGTAATAAGTAGGGTGATAAGTAACATGATACCATGTAGAGGCCATCTGCTGACGTTCATGCAGTTGGCGACTCATTTCAAACCATTCTTT
This sequence comes from Quercus suber, assembly GCF_002906115.3. Classification (NCBI taxonomy): domain Eukaryota; kingdom Viridiplantae; phylum Streptophyta; class Magnoliopsida; order Fagales; family Fagaceae; genus Quercus; species Quercus suber. The sequence continues at coordinate 177,524 of NW_027069562.1, forward strand.
GGCCGCATTTTGTAGCCTCTTCATTGGGAGCAAAATCTAATCCCTAAAATCACCATATCTCCTGTTATCACGCAGCAAACATGCAGTTTCCGCAAATTACCTATCAACACATCATCCTTAGTCTCAGCTAGAGGTGACAAAATCAACCCAAACCATTTGCTCACCCAAACCCATCCACTTAAATAAGATCAGAACCCACTCAATTATTAATTGGGTTAAATGGATATTAACCCAATTAATATTAATGTTTATTGGGTTTTAACTAGGTACCCAATCAAACCCAATTATAACTCAAGTATCATTCCTACAAATCACCCAACTGTAAAATACCCCAAAACCACTAAAAATTTACCAAAATACTCATTAAACCTAAAAAATTACCAAAATATACCTCCAAGGTCACATCATGATCAATTATATGAGGTCTTCTCCCTGTATGGTCAATTGGAGCATCAGTTTAATGGGGGATGAGATATCTATCTCAGCTTATAAAGAACAAGTCTCCATCAAGATCACCACCAAAGCACTCAATTGGATGCGGTCTGTGGACAAATTCTTGACACAATTATTATCTGTTTAAGAACTAAGAGAACTAACCATCTCTTCATGCTCATGCCCTATTATTCGTTGTTATAATACATGGCTCAAGACACTGTTGTAGGAAATGACAACCCAGTGCAGGCATGTGACTAAGTAGAATGGCTACCCTGGACATTGTTGTAGCTCCTCTTGTTTAGCCAGAAAATTTTATGAAAATGTAGATACAATTTTTATCATTCATTACTAGGGTCCTCATATGCATATAGAAAAATATATAATCAAATTGTCAAAAAAGAACAGAGCATATATACAAGCTAATAACTCTGCCAATAAATGTACAAATGAATTAATGAAAAAATTTTGATGCATTAATTTGAACTCAAAACCTTAATTTTTCCATCTTTCCTTAAAGAAACTTTTTTCCCGTAATTGGAGAGTAGTCCAGGTTTGGTATTTCTGATTTGGTATTTGTACTAAAAAAAAATTTGGGGGGGGGGGGGGGTTATTTTTGAGCCATTTTTCAATTTTAAGGGAGGTCAAATTCAGTCTTAGGAGGGATTAAGATAGGTTTTTTTTTTTTTTTTTTTTTTTTTTTTTTTTGTTGGCAAAATTGGGGGGGGGGGGGGAGGACTAGGGGGATGGTAGGTTAAATTTAAGATTATCTATAATTTGGTAAATAAAATTTACGGTAATGTTCAAAATTTTGAAAAAGTCAGGGGCCATGGCCCCTCTAGCCCCTCCCTATCTTCGCCACTGGTTGTTTCCTAACTATAATTATTACTTACACTCGTAATCTGGCCAAAATGGCAAAATACCGCTTTTAGCCAAACTTTTTAGCAAAATACTTCATGTCTGAAATTATTTAGGGATTTTTTTTTTTAAAGTTTAATTTTGCTACAACTCAATTGTCCAAAAATCGAGTTTTACATTGAAACTCGATTTTCTAAAAATCGAGTTTCAAAATAAGGGCATATCCCTAAATAGTTTCAAATAGTGGGCATTTGCTGGAAAGTTTGTGAGAAAGGGGTAAAACCCCATTTTGGCCCCCTTAATCCATAGAAACTATCAGCATTAAATTTGAAAACTTTAGTATGAACGCAATCATGAATAACTGCCACACAATTAATAAGTTATAGTATATTCACCAAGCATCTAGGCACAATAAGACCTACACATAGCCTATGACATAACCAATCAACTATATTTCATATTCCTCCACCCAAAAAACATTGTCATATTAGATATGCAACAATACTTGGACAATTAAGTGCATAAATTTTTGGTGTAGAACATATTGCACATGCCTTTATGGAGCAACATGGGTGCAGGAAGTCACAATACAAGCTCAAAGGGGGGTGCCAGTAGAGGCCATTAAAGTGATAATGTTAGAATTGCATGAAATTTGGCAGGTTGAAGGGAAACGGCATTTTGATCTAGGCTTATGCAAACATGAGCATTGCCAAAATTTAGGTGAATTCCATCGTTAAGGCATCAAAAAAAGTATTTTTGTTATTTATAGTAATATTTGTTTTTCCTTAATAACTTTTAGTTTAAAAGTCAGAATAAGGCCTCGTCTATTTTTGGGACAACCCTTAAGGTCAGTAATTTATGATTTTGCAATTAACTCAATTTTGCCATTTTTTGTAAATCTCAGTATTTTGTCACCTAATTGCTTAATTAGTGTGAATTAGAGCTTTAGACATTTTTCTTAGTATTTATATATTTTGTAGCCATTAGAGGTAGATCTAACTATTATCAATAAACATAGACGTTTTGTCAAATTCTCTTATGGTGGATTCCAGTTTTTATCTCTTTGTGGATTCAAGAAAACCTTTCGTGGATTTAAGGTTTACTACCAGAAACTAACAGTTTGGTTTCTATCCCACCAAGAGAGCATTGTGTGTGCTTTCTTAAGACTTTCGCAACATCAATTTTATAACAGCACCAGTCGCAGACCTACGCGATGTGTAGGAATAAATAATTATTTTGTAATTGTAATATAATGTATAATTTGTTTTCCCTAAAAATTAAACAATTGCTATTCGGTCCAATAAGGTCTACTTCAATCTACTTTGGTCCCATTCGGTCCAATTTGTTCCACTCTGTCAATTTCGGTCATTTTCAATCCATTTTGGACAAATTTAGACTTAAATTGATTCTTTTTTGTATGTCACATTTTCAAGTTTAGCTCAAAAATTCATTTTTTCTCTTAATTTTTGGGTTGAAAAGTATGAGATTTTATTATATCTAGACTAAACTCTTTAGTTTTGGATTAAAAAATACAAACAAAATAAACATTAAAAATTAGAAATATGAGCTCTAAAAATTTAATAAAAATGATAAATATTCAAAATTATTATTTGGTCCACATCATTCCTATTCAGTCCACATTGGTCCATTCTACCCACTTTGGTTCTATTCGGTCTACATTGGTCCTATTCGGTCCAATTTGTCCACTTGGTCCTATTTAGTCGACATTGGTCCTATTCGGTCCTATTTGTTCCTACTCAGTCCACATTGGTCCACTTTGTTCTATTCAGTTCATTTTGGTCCTATTTAGTCCTCCTTGTTCCCATTCTGTACTATATTTTTGTTCATTCGGTCCACTTTGTTCCATTTGGTCCATTTGTGTACACTTTCATACAAGGAAAAGACATGTTTAGGTTGATAGTACATATTCTAAATCCAAATTTATTTTATATATATATATATATATCTTAAACTCATAATACCTAAAATCTTAAGTATAGCATTTATTGTTGCTACACTTTTGTTGAGCCACATTAACATAGCATTTCAGTCCACTTTGGTCTGACTAAATTTAAGTAAAAGTCTTTCTAAACATTAAGGGTATGAATATACAAATCTAATATTTATGGCAGTTACTCATTCATTTTAGCATAATTACTTTAAATGAAATGCATAAGGTTGATTATACATTCAAGAAAAAAAATTATAAAATAAATAAATAAAGAAATGTGTGTGTGTGTGTGTGTGTGTGTGTGTAACTGGACCGAATTGACCGTATGGACCAAATAGGATCAAATAAACCTAACTAGATCGAATTGACCAAATTGGACTGAATTGATCGAAGTGGACTAAATGGATCATAAGGACCGGATTGGACCTAAAGGATTGAATAGGACTGATTTGACCAAAGTAGACCGAATGGACCTAATTGGACTGAATGGACCGAATAGACCTAACAGGACCGAATTGGCCAAGTGGACTGTATGGACCAAATTGGATCGAATGGACTTAGCTGGACTAAATTCGTCAAATTGGACCGTAAAGACCTAAGTGGACCATATGGACCAAATTGGGCAGAATAGACCTAATTGAACCGAATTTGCCAAACTGGACCGAATAGACCTAGGTGGACTAAATGGACCATATTGGACCGAATAGACCAAAATAGATGGAATGGACCAAATTGGACCGATTAGACCTAAGTGGACCGTATGGATTAAATTGGACCTAATAGACCTAACTAGACCGAATTGGCCTAATTGGACCAAATAGGCCTAGGTTGACCGTATGGACCAAATTGGACCGAATAGATCGAAGTGGACTGAATGGACCATATGGATTGCATTGGACCGAATGGACTGAATAAGACTGAATTGACCAAAGTAGATCGAATGGACCGAATAGGATTGAATGAACCGAACTAGACTGAATTGATTGAAGTAGATTGAATGGACCTAATTGAATTGAAGTGGATTGAAGTAGACCAAATTAGACCAACATTGACCAAAGTGGACTAAAGTAGACCGAATTGATGAAGTGGACTAAATGCCGATCTGTTATTAGCATAGCCAAGATTGTGTTTTTATATAAATTCAAATTCTTACTTCCAAAATAATCAAGTAGTAACTCAAAATAAAATCAAACCAAAACTATAAGAGAGAAAAATGTTCTACTTATAGTGGGAAACTAAAAATACAACACCAAAATGTATGAAACCAAAATAAAGTTTTAAAAATTACAATGATTCATCAATATAAAGAAGAGTTGTAAGAAAGAATTAAAAAAAAATGAAGAGAGAGAGAGAGAGAGAGAGAGAATAAGAAATATACAGAAAATAATATGAGAAGGAAAAAAGTAAAAATAAAAAATATTGTAATAAACACCGAATTATCCAAATCATGTTATATTATGTAATAAAATAACATTATTTTCTTATATACTATCTTTATATATAATGCAATATGATAATATATATGAAATCAAAGAGAAGAAAAAAGATAACAACTTAAAAATATAATTTTATCACATCAATCTAAAGTAGAGTTTCAAATAATACAAAATCTTATCAACTTAATGTAGAGATGTAAGAAAAATAATAGAAAAAATCCATCAAAAAAAAAAATTTGAGAGAGAGAGGGAAATAACCTTATTTGTGTAGGAAATGTATAGAATGAAATTGAGAGTTGTAAATGTAAGGTTGAATTTAATCAACTATCTTGTTAGCTATATTCCGTGCCAAATTTGCTTGTAAATTCAATATTTAGAAACCTTGTATTTAGGTGGGAATCATGTAAGGGTAGTGTGTGAGAGAGTATGAAGAAATGCTTAAGACTGTGCAGTGAAGCAGGGACTCGCGATTGGATCTTGCGGGTGGGTCGCGACTGGCAAGCCACCAGAAGATACACACAAGTGAAGCATGTAGAGAAGCTGAATCGTCATGCCAGCTGTAGCACTACAAGACAAAAAGTTCAGACTGGCCATTCAGTTAGCTCGCAGCTTAAACTCACAACTCAGTCAAGTCGCAAGGCCAAGTCGCTAACCAGCTCTGTTTTGGAAAAGCTGACTCTTCGCATTCCTTCTCACCCTAGTATAAATACCTCTTATACCCACGAAATGTAGAGAGCTTCTAGAGAAAATTTTGAGAGAGAAACTTTAGAGAAAAACAAGATTGACTCATCCATAATCTTTACATAGAGACTCTTCAAATTCCTATACTCTCACCCTCTCCATTGTTACAACCTTGAGAGGTTCTTGGCCAAATCCATTTCTCACCATACCCACATTTGTGAGAAGGCTTTTTGGTGCTTTGGGAAGCAGTTAGGAAGGGACTAAGGGTTATTGGTTGATGTTATGGGCTATAGCAGAATCCAGTAAGCTAGAAAAGAAAAAGGTTCGGCGTAATCTCGTTGGAGCAAGAAGCTTAGAGGGCTTAGGTACATTGGGTAGATTAGGCTTTGAGGGTCTATTACTGTTCATGTATCCTAACTACATTTTCTAGTGGATTATTGACTGCTTGGAGGGCGGCAGAGAGTTTTTTGCCGAGGGCTTTAGTTTCCTCTTCGATAACACATCGTTGTGTTGTCCTTGTGTTTGCATATCTCCTCCCTTAATCTTTGCCATTTAATTTCTGCTGTGGATGTGATCTTAATTGGTTTAGATTGTTTATCAATTTTGTTATTAGCTTATGTTCATTTCCCGCACATATATTGTTTGACATTAAGCTTGAATTGGTAATTTTGTTTTCAGTGGTTTAAACATTCATAGTGTTTTATACGCTATTTGAACATTCAATTGGTATTAGAGCGGGTGCACTCTTTGTGGTTTAAACACCTTAGTGCGATCCTTGACCCCGTATTGAGATGGACCGGTCTTAATCTTTAAATGCACCATCATATTTTGATGGTAGCAATTATGTTTTTTGGAAAGTCAGGATGAGGGCATTTTTGTGTTCAATGGATGAAACTATTTAGGATGCTGTGGATATTGGATGGACTAGGCTAGAGGCTGCCAAATCCACGTGGGATAAGGTAACCTTCACGGCGTCTAATGCAAATAGCAAAGCACTTAACCCTATTTTTTGTGGTGTGTCTCCAGATGAGTTCCATAGGATATCTCACATTTCTATTGCCACGGAGGCATGGTAGATATTGGAGACCATGAATGAAGGAACGAAGAAAGTGAAGGATACCAAGTTACAGATGCTGACCACTTGATTCGAGGAGCTGAAAATGAGTGAGGACGAGTCTTTTGACTCTTTCTATTGCAAGCTGAATGAAGTGGTCATCGGCAAGTTCAACTTGGGGGAGAAAACGAAGGACTCGAAAGTTGTGAGGAAAATCCTTCGTTTGTTGCCGGAGAGCTTCTGTGCCAAGGTGACAGCAGTTGAAGAGAGTAATGACCTTGATGAAATTAAAGTCCAGGAACTGATTAGTTCACTTCAGACTTATGAACTATCATTGCCCACACAAAGGAAGAGCAAATCTCTTGCTCTTAAGACAATTAATGAAAAGGTTGAAGTGCACAACTCATCGGATGAGGATGTTGTCGATAAAGATGTGGCATATCTTGTGAAAAATTTCCGAAAGTTCTTGAAATTCAAGAACAATGGAAAATTTCGTGATAAAAGGAAATTCCAAAGTTCCGGGAAGAAGAAAAAGGAATTTAAAAGGAAAGATGGAAAGGAATCTCAATCCACACAAGGAATCACTTGTTTCAAGTGCAGCAGGCATGGACACTTTAAGAAAGAATGTCCTAATTACTTGAAATCGAAGGGCAAGGTGTATGCCACAACTCTTAGTGACTCGGATTCATCCAATTATGATTCTAAGGAAAGCTGTGATGGAGAAGGGAATTACTCCGCTTTTATGACTATTGCTCATGTTGAGTCTTCGAAGGACTTGAACTTGCTTGTACAAGAGCTTGGGGAGCATAGCGATTAGGAATCAATGGGAATTGTAGAAGAATCGAATGTTGAAGAAGATGAGAGTATAGAGGGTCTTCAAGAAAACTTCAATTCACTCCTTGAGAAATCAGGAGAATATGCATGTGTGGCCAAGGCAGCCATGAAAAAGATGAAAAAGGTAGAGGAGGACTAGAGAAGTCTCCTAGTGCGACGTCAGGAGGCCAAGTGTGAGATAGAGAAGCTGAATGGAGAGTTGTCTAAAGCTTACCTAAAAATTAGATTCCTTGAGCTTGAGGTAGTTCAAGCAAATGTGAAGGTAGAGAGGGTCTCTACCAAGAAGCTAGATGACGTTATTTCCTCTAAAAAACAATTCTTAGACAAATCCGGGTTGGGATATACCAGAGAAAGTAGTTCAGTTATCAAAATCACCAAGGAAGTGAAGTTTGTGCAAGCCAAAGAACCAGTAGTGGCTGCCTCTACACCTAAGAAAGTAGAGGATGAAAAGAAGAAGAAAGTGGCTGACCAACGGGTGTTGTATAAGCCCCATAACCAATCAGTGATCAAACCTGAAGCTAGAGGGAAATCTCTTCTAAGATCACAAAGAGGTTTGAGAACGAATCATTTTTGCCATCATTGTGGTCTTTAAGGACACATCAGACCAAATTGTCATAAACTTAGAGCATTGAAGAATGCAACTGATCAAAGGTTAAAAGGGCCAAGAAATGACAAGAGGACTTGGGTTGTTGAGTCATCAACAGGTCGAAATGGTGATCCCGGTATGATGGACGTGATGAAGATGATCGGTGCATTCACCACTTGCTTCGAAAGCTTCACTAGAAGGTTTGAAAGTTCTAACTCTCGTACCCAATCCTATAGGGATATCATCCCAAACGCACGTGACGTGTGGGTGAAGAAGGGTACCTATGCATAAGCATTACAACATGTCCATGCATTAATACTTCCTATGCTTTGTGACTTTGTTTGGTTGTGTGCTTTTTGTTTTTGGTCCAGCTTATGCTGAAAAAATTGTGTTTGTTTGTTTATTTGCAATTGTTTTTGAATGTTTTTACATTTGTTGTCTTTGATCAGTCTTTTCTTGCTTTTGTGTCAAAAATTCAAAAACACATAAAAACTAGAAAATCCAAAAAGTTTGATCGACATTGTTGAGTTTTGTCTCATAGCATGTTTTGCCTTGTACCTTTGTACTAATGGCTTTGTGCATCTACGAGCTTAGCTTGTTCCTTATGCACTCATATCATTGTGGGAGAAATCTTGAAATCTATGTGACTGTTGTAAATAGATCTTCAACCTTGTCATGAATGATTAGTGAATTGTTTTGTTGATCTTGAGACATATATAGACTTGTGCCTATATATCTTCCCACTCTTTATTTTATTTTTTTGCTAAAAGGGCTCACCAAATGTAAATCTCCAAATAAAAAGAGATATTGAGTTGCAACAGCTTGTCGCACATACTAGTATTTGACTAGGAAAAAGGGAAAGTGACCAAAAATAAAATGTATGATGCCCAAAAAGCCAAAGGATTGCTCATCAAATTGAAATATCAAAAATTTTGGGAATCAATCTCAAAATGAGATGTATTGATTCAAAAAGATCAAATGATATGATGTATATGGAGCCAAATGAAAAGCTTCAAAGTAATGTAATCAAGTTTATGTGGGAGGTCATATATGCATATTTCTATAATTGAGATGGGTCACATTATCTAGTGCTAATTGTGTATGTCTTGGTTGAATTGATCATTGAAACTTCACATTGGTCTAAGGACTATCTCATTTTTGGTACCCACACACATCACACATGTCTATGTTCAATGAATGCCTTATTCATTTAAGTGATTGTACTTGATTAAATATGTTTTCACATGCTCAATCTTTGTTGATCAAACACAAAAAGATTTTTGAGTGTTTTAGTTGTTTTTGGAAAATATTTTGTTCTTACAAAAAAATGTCAAAATTTCAAAAATAGTATTGCCCTGTTCTGGTGACTCAGTCAAGGGTCTGCTCAGTCGCATGCCCCTAGTTGCGAACATTACTAAGAAGGTCTTCGCGACTCACTGGCGGGTCAAAGTCCCAATCACAAAAAATACTTAGAATATTTTTCAAAATTCTAGTTTTTATGTTTCTCGTAGCTCAGTGTGGCAACTTGTTTGCGGGTGGAAGGTTTAGTCGTGAGGGGTACACAGAAATTTTCGCGGCTTACCTCGCAACTTCCTTGCAGGTAAAAATCCAGTCGCAAAAAACACTTAGAAAATTTTTTCCAAAATTTTTGTTTTAAGTGTTTGGTGACTTGCACTGGCGACTTGCACGCGACTTGACTCAGTCGCAAAAATCGCGTGTTTTGCGATTTAAGAGCAGTTTTCAAAACTTTTCAATTTTCCTTCGAACTTTTGCGACTATTCATTGTCTACCCCATTTCAACTCTTTCTCAAACTCACTGTGTTTGTCTCAAAAACTCCACTTTTTCTTCAACATCTCTACATCAATCTTCAAGAAAAGGTATGGGTTTTCTTATTTTCACTAAATATTTCATGTTTATAGCCCTGCTTTCTTTCCTTTTTTGAGTTGTTTTTGGGGTCTGAGTGTTATGTTGTTTCGGATATAGGATTGGTCTATTGTGTTGAGTATGATTATATGGGCTCTGTTGGGGTTGTTATTCTGTTTCTTGTTTTTGCACATTTTCATAATTGTTTCTCATCGTTGGGTTGTGGATCCTACCTGTGTTGTGTTGTACTTGGCATGTTCATAATAGATTGTCTAAATGATAGTTATTTGTAACTCTGTGGTGTTCATTGTTTACACTGTTCTCTGCTGCGTCTGCACATTCATCATACTTTGTCACCAGTGTTCACAATGCACTAGTGTTTCTCAGGTTTTCATGCTACTGACTTCGTTCATGCTCTGTGATTGAGTGATATATCTCCCTAAATATAAATGCTTATTTTATTCTTTGACTAACTTGAATCTAATCAAGTTGATGTCTGTGTCTTGTGTCTTTGCTCTTGGTTCTTTGCTGTGTGTCTTTTCTTCTACAGATGTCACGCCGTTCCTCTAAAGGGAAAGATATTGTAATTGATGTTCCATCCCCTGTTGCTAAGTGGACTCATCGCTTGGCTTAATCATCTCAAGACTCAAACAGTGAGAGATTCAAGACTCCTCTTGATTCACAGACTTACTCAAGCATTTTTGTAAATGCTCCTACTATTGTGGAACGTATAGTACGATTTGATACCTTGGGAACTACGTTTATCCCTAGGATTTTTGAATCAAGAGAATGGGCTGATCTGTTCGGGAATTTTGAAGACTTAGCTGAAGAATTGGTAAAGGAATTCTACTCTAATGCCAGCTACATCAGAGTAGAGTTGAAATGTTAGGTAAGAGGAACAGAATTCTCAATCAATCCAGAATACATCGCAAAGGTTCTTCGCATCACCAGACTAGCAAATATGGATACCGAGACTATTTCTCTCACTCCTTCTGAGATGCAAACAACTGGCACTCCACCTACACCTAGCTCTCAAGCTAACAGGTTAAGCACTTTGATAAGGAGTGTATCTTAGCAGATTTCCAGTTTAGAACGACTCCTCAACTCCACCAACAACCAAGTTCAAATGCGTCTCACAACCATTGAGACACAGTTAGATGCTATTTAGCAAAAGCTAGAAGAAAGTTTTTATCTATTCGTGACAAAAAGGGGAAGAGAGATAGCATACAGTAAGGGGGAGAGCAACACAAGAAGGAAAAGTGTGCATACTGAAAAGGGGAGTTGTCTTGTTTATAGCTATTTGCTTATTGTTTTTATAAGCTCTACTCTTGTGTGGATATGGTTCTAATACTTTGGTTTGACTTCTTGGTACTGTGGTTTTATATATAAGATGTTACTCAGTTTTAGTTTTTTTTTGTACCTTTGTTTATGTAAGCTTTTAGGGTCTATACCCATGCTTTGTAGCTTTAGTACTTGTTGTTAAATGTCATGCATTTTCTTTAAGTACATCACTCTTATGCCCTTGTTGGATTTTTATCCCTGATGCATTTACCTAGTGTTTATGCATTGGTTGAGTGTTAGACATGCAAATGATACTTTGCAATTGAACTTATTAGCTTGCATGTCTGGATGTTCATTCCATGTGTGAATGAACATTGTGGTCATATGTGACTGTTGTAAATAGATCTTCAACCTTGTCATGAATGATTAGTGAATTGTTTTGTTGATCTTGAGACATATATAGACTTGTGCCTATATATCTTCCCACTCTTTATTTTATTTTTTTGCTAAAAGGGCTCACCAAATGTAAATCTCCAAATAAAAAGAGATATTGAGTTGCAACAGCTTGTCGCACATACTAGTATTTGACTAGGAAAAAGGGAAAGTGACCAAAAATAAAATGTATGATGCCCAAAAAGCCAAAGGATTGCTCATCAAATTGAAATATCAAAAATTTTGGGAATCAATCTCAAAATGAGATGTATTGATTCAAAAAGATCAAATGATATGATGTATATGGAGCCAAATGAAAAGCTTCAAAGTAATGTAATCAAGTTTATGTGGGAGGTCATATATGCATATTTCTATAATTGAGATGGGTCACATTATCTAGTGCTAATTGTGTATGTCTTGGTTGAATTGATCATTGAAACTTCACATTGGTCTAAGGACTATCTCATTTTTGGTACCCACACACATCACACATGTCTATGTTCAATGAATGCCTTATTCATTTAAGTGATTGTACTTCATTAAATATGTTTTCACATGCTCAATCTTTGTTGATCAAACACAAAAAGATTTTTGAGTGTTTTAGTTGTTTTTGGAAAATATTTTGTTCTTACAAAAAAATGTCAAAATTTCAAAAATAGTATTGCCCTGTTCTGGTGACTCAGTCAAGGGTCTGCTCAGTCGCATGCCCCTAGTTGCGAACATTACTAAGAAGGTCTTCGCGACTCACTGGCGGGTCAAAGTCCCAATCACAAAAAATACTTAGAATATTTTTCAAAATTCTAGTTTTTATGTTTCTCGTAGCTCAGTGTGGCAACTTGTTTGCGGGTGGAAGGTTTAGTCGTGAGGGGTACACAGAAATTTTCGCGGCTTACCTCGCAACTTCCTTGCAGGTAAAAATCCAGTCGCAAAAAACACTTAGAAAATTTTTTCCAAAATTTTTGTTTTAAGTGTTTGGTGACTTGCACTGGCGACTTGCACGCGACTTGACTCAGTCGCAAAAATCGCGTGTTTTGCGATTTAAGAGCAGTTTTCAAAACTTTTCAATTTTCCTTCGAACTTTTGCGACTATTCATTGTCTACCCCATTTCAACTCTTTCTCAAACTCACTGTGTTTGTCTCAAAAACTCCACTTTTTCTTCAACATCTCTACATCAATCTTCAAGAAAAGGTATGGGTTTTCTTATTTTCACTAAATATTTCATGTTTATAGCCCTGCTTTCTTTCCTTTTTTGAGTTGTTTTTGGGGTCTGAGTGTTATGTTGTTTCGGATATAGGATTGGTCTATTGTGTTGAGTATGATTATATGGGCTCTGTTGGGGTTGTTATTCTGTTTCTTGTTTTTGCACATTTTCATAATTGTTTCTCATCGTTGGGTTGTGGATCCTACCTGTGTTGTGTTGTACTTGGCATGTTCATAATAGATTGTCTAAATGATAGTTATTTGTAACTCTGTGGTGTTCATTGTTTACACTGTTCTCTGCTGCGTCTGCACATTCATCATACTTTGTCACCAGTGTTCACAATGCACTAGTGTTTCTCAGGTTTTCATGCTACTGACTTCGTTCATGCTCTGTGATTGAGTGATATATCTCCCTAAATATAAATGCTTATTTTATTCTTTGACTAACTTGAATCTAATCAAGTTGATGTCTGTGTCTTGTGTCTTTGCTCTTGGTTCTTTGCTGTGTGTCTTTTCTTCTACAGATGTCACGCCGTTCCTCTAAAGGGAAAGATATTGTAATTGATGTTCCATCCCCTGTTGCTAAGTGGACTCATCGCTTGGCTTAATCATCTCAAGACTCAAACAGTGAGAGATTCAAGACTCCTCTTGATTCACAGACTTACTCAAGCATTTTTGTAAATGCTCCTACTATTGTGGAACGTATAGTACGATTTGATACCTTGGGAACTACGTTTATCCCTAGGATTTTTGAATCAAGAGAATGGGCTGATCTGTTCGGGAATTTTGAAGACTTAGCTGAAGAATTGGTTAAGGAATTCTACTCTAATGCCAGCTACATCAGAGTAGAGTTGAAATGTTAGGTAAGAGGAACAGAATTCTCAATCAATCCAGAATACATCGCAAAGGTTCTTCGCATCACCAGACTAGCAAATATGGATACCGAGACTATTTCTCTCACTCCTTCTGAGATGCAAACAACTGGCACTCCACCTACACCTAGCTCTCAAGCTAACAGGTTAAGCACTTTGATAAGGAGTGTATCTTAGCAGATTTCCAGTTTAGAACGACTCCTCAACTCCACCAACAACCAAGTTCAAATGCGTCTCACAACCATTGAGACACAGTTAGATGCTATTTAGCAAAAGCTAGAAGAAAGTTTTTATCTATTCGTGACAAAAAGGGGAAGAGAGATAGCATACAGTAAGGGGGAGAGCAACACAAGAAGGAAAAGTGTGCATACTGAAAAGGGGAGTTGTCTTGTTTATAGCTATTTGCTTATTGTTTTTATAAACTCTACTCTTGTGTGGATATGGTTCTAATACTTTGGTTTGACTTCTTGGTACTGTGGTTTTATATATAAGATGTTACTCAGTTTTAGTTTTTTTTTGTACCTTTGTTTATGTAAGCTTTTAGGGTCTATACCCATGCTTTATAGCTTTAGTACTTGTTGTTAAATGTCATGCATTTTCTTTAAGTACATCACTCTTATGCCCTTGTTGGATTTTTATCCCTGATGCATTTACCTAGTGTTTATGCATTGGTTGAGTGTTAGACATGCAAATGATACTTTGCAATTGAACTTATTAGCTTGCATGTCTGGATGTTCATTCCATGTGTGAATGAACATTGTGGTCACTTATAATAATTGTTTGTTTTGGGTCAAGCCATGGTCTATTGCTTTATTCATTTTTGCTTGATCACATTGTGCTTGCTCCATATGCATTACAAGTTTTCTACATACAATGATCATACTGTGTTGTTGTGTTTCAGGAGATACTTGTTCTTATGGTTCAAGAGCTTCACAGATTCTAGAGTTAGGTATGAGTAAGTTTTGTTCAACTGTTCCCAACTCACGCGTTAAGTCTAGAGTTTGTTGTAGGGTTTTGTCACGGAATAGCCAAATGGGGAGAGTGTAAGGTTGAATTTAATCAACCATTTTGTTGGTTGTATTTCGCACCAAATTTGCTTGTAAATTCAGCATTTAGAAACCTTGTATTTAGGTAAGAATCATGTAAGGGTAGTGTGTGAGAGAGTGTGAAGAAATGCTCAAGACTGTGCAGTAAAGCAGGGACTCGCGACTGGATCTCACGGGTGGCTCGCAACTAGCAAGCCACTAGAAGATGCACACGAGTGAAGTATGCAGAGAAGCTGAACCGTCATGCCAGCTGTAGCACTATAGGACAAAAAGTCCAGACTGGCCATTCAGTTAGCTCGTGGCTTCAACTCGCGACTTAGTCAAGTCGCGAGGCCAAGTCGCTAACCAGCTCTGTTTTGGAAAAACTGACTCTTTGCATTCCTTCTCACCTTAGTATAAATACCTCTTATACCCACGAAATGTAGAGAGTTTCCAGAGAGAATTTTGAGAGAGAAACCCTAGAGAAAAAAAAGATTGACTCATCCACAATCTTTTCATAGAGACTCTTCAAATTCCTCTACTCTCACCCTCTCCATTGTTACATCCTTGAGAGGTTCTTGGCCAAATCCATTTCTCACCATACCCACATTTGTGAGAAGGCTTTTTGGTGCTTTGGGAAGCAGTTAGGAAGGGACCAATGGTTATTGGTTGGTGCTATGGACTATAGCGGAATCCGGTAAGTTAGAAAAGAAAAAAGGTTCGGCGTAACTTCGTTGGAGCAAGAAGCTTGGAGGGCTTAAGTACATTGGGTAGATTAGGCTTGGAGGGTCTATTGCTGTTCATGTATTCCAACTACATTTTCTAGTGGATTATTGACTGCTTAGAGGGCGGCGGAGAGGTTTTTCGCTGAGGGCTTCAGTTTCCTCTTTGATAACACATCGTTGTGTTATCCTTGTGTTTGTATCTCTCTTCCCTCAATCTTTGCCATTTAATTTTTGTTGTGGATGTGATTTTAATTGGTTTAGATTGTTTATCAATTTTGTTATTAGCTTATGTTCATTTCCCGCATTTATATTGTTTGACATTAAGCTTGAATTGGTAATTTTGTTTTTGGGGGTCTAAACGTTCATAGTGTTTTATACGCTATTTGAACATTCAGTAAATTTATAGTAAGAGGGGGAATAAGAAAAGCCAAAAATAAAGGAAGATAAAAGGATTAAGGAAAAGTGATATTAAGATAGATAGTAGTAGGGAGATGAAAAGATAAAAGGAGGGGAAAAGCTGGTGAAAGTATAACATTAAGTTGAGAAATTAATAAGAGAAAAAAAAAAAGAGTTAAAAAAGAAGAAGAAGAGAGATGTGGCTGCTGATGTGGCGCAATGAGAAAGTAGCAACAATAAATGCTAAGTTTCAGCTTTTAGATATACTAGACGCTAACCCTTGCAATGCACGAAAAAATTATTGAAAATGAAATCTAATGAATGCAAAACAATTATGCAAAATACCATTTAAATTAAAAGACAAATATTAGTAAATGCCGTTATCCTTAACTGTTTGTGTTACATCTAGAGTTTCATATCTAAGTTACTACAATACTACTTGTAGCAACTGAAGCTCAATATATAAGTATATTATATGAGGCCAAAAATTATATTATCTTCAAGCTCCCCTTAGCCTTACAGAGTCCTTAACAAAATTTCTTTTGTATTAAATTTGATTTAAGAGGACTTATCAAAATTATTTGAATTAAACCTCACAAATTAGTAAGAAAAAATAAATAATATTACAACATTGTAGCTGATTAATATACAAATAAACTACCAATTTAACATGATAAATCACTATTAGTAATTTAGAAGCAAAAATTAACAAAATTAAAGTTGTTACTCATTTAACCTAAAACTTTTCATATTCTAAAGTTGTCAAACAGCTATTAACAAATAACTATTGATATAAAATATTCAATAATTACTTCAATATCACAAGTTGTTCATGCTGTAAAAAATTGGAGAGAATAACACAGCAAGCATCTTAAACTCTTTCTTGCTTGGATCCAACAAAATAGTATATATATATATATAGCGATGGAGATAGAACATGCCATTAAAGAGATAACCAATTACGATAGTGTTGGAGGCAAAGTAAAAGATTAAAAAAACTGAAGAAGCACGTGATTTGGCTAGCATACTAGCTAGTTAATTTATATCAAAAGACATAAAAATCTTACAATCAAATAGAATCCATAAGTAAATAAATACATATGGTACAATCAGATAAATAAAAGGTTTGTCAAGATGATCAAGTTTGGCAACGAAGAAGATGCAGAAACTATTTATGAGGGTAATCTCTATCTTAAACTTGTGATAATGATGAAGAAGCAACAGTTACTAATTATGCAGATCTAGCATAATCTTATTTTGATTCAACTACAACAAAAATGATAATAATTACTGTAAAGTTGTTATTTACAACTATTCTGTGTTGACTTTAATTCCTTGCCAAATTTGATTGTAATCATTTTCCCCTGTATTTATGTGGGGTTTTTATTGTAAGGGTTGTGTGTGAGAGAGTGTGAAGACTCAAGCTTAAAGTAAAGATCAAGTGAATTTTGCGAGAAGCTTGCGAGAAGCTATCTTACGAAGTAGCCACATGTAGAGCACATGACTAGAATGCGAAGAGTCATGACAGCCTGGAGTTTTCGCGAGTGTCTTGCGAGTAAGGCCTTCCTGCGAATTACTTGCAAAACATTTTGTTTGGCTACTTTGTCATGTTTGTTTTACCAAGTCTCTACCCACACTATATATACCCTTATTACCCACATATTGTAAGGAGTGCTTTTCAGACAGAAAATCCTGGAAAATACACTTGAGAGTTAGACAATGTTATACCCATAATTATCTACACATTTCCTTATGGTTTTCCTCTACACTTACCTCTCCATATCCAAATCCTTGAGAGGTTGATAGCCCAAACACTTACCACACCCAATCTGAGTGTAAAGTGAGGCTTTGGTGCTGTTGGGAAGCATTGGAAGAAGCCAATTGTTGGCAGATGCAATTGGGTTGAATTGCGGGATCCGGGAAAGCTAGAGGAGACAAGGTTTTGAAAAGCTAGTTGGTAGCAAGAGCTTGAAGGGCTCAAGTACATGAGGTAGACTAGGCTTGGAGGGTATTTTGTTTTTCGTGTACTCCAACTTATTATCTAGTGGATTGATTTACTGCTTGGAGGGCAGCGGAGATGTTTTTCGCCGAGTTCTTTGGTTTCCTCTTTGATAACATGTCTCGATGTTATCTTGTGTTTGCATCCTTCTTCCCTACTCTTTAAGCTTTCATTTTATTGTTGGTATGAATATGGCTTAGAGTAGTTTTATCGGTTGTTTGCACAATTTACTCTTATTCCGCACTTAGTTCAAGTTAGAATAAAAGCAACCGAGCTGTAATTTTTATTTAGGGGGTCTAAACAAACTCTTGTGTATTTACACTAATTCAAGCTTTCAATTACCATAAAAAGATTATATCAAAAAACAGTCTTTTATGAGATAGTCAAGAGTACAATCAAAGCTAATAGATGGAATTTTAAATCGATTTCAACGATGGAGGGATTCACTTAAATGAGGAGACCAAGAAAAAAGGAGAAATATCATGTTTTGAGTATAGTATTGAATTTTAAACTCTATAATTCAATTTGCTAACTACTAAAATACCTTAGCAAATTGAATTTCCACAATCACGAATTATATCATTCAATTGAATTTCTGCAAGCACGGATACTACTAAAACTCTATCATTCAATTTTCTAACTACAAAAACTTTATCACACGAATACTACTATAACTCTATCACATGAATTACACAATATAAACCAATAATGTTACCGTCTCAAACATTTAAAAAAAAAAAAATCAATTTTAAATATAGAAATAAACAATCATATATCAGTACAAATACCCAACCTAAATATATAAAAAAGTCATATATGACCCACAACACAAAAAAGCTAGTAACAAAATTAAAAAAGAAATGAAAAAAGGGCAATAAAAAAGAATAACACTATTAATCTAATCCTTACATTAAACTATTATGCAGGCAGCCAAGAATAGAGGTCAAGAACAACTAAGATTTAGAGATACCTAAATTGAATCATCTAGCTTTTCAGTATTAATATAGGGTGAGGAGAGGAAGAGATGGAGCTAGAAAGCCAAAGTCTGGCCTTAGGAAGTTGAAGGGTTTCCGTTTGAGATTGTAACCGTGGAACACAAAGGGTTGCAGTTTAAAATTGTAACCGTGGAACACAAATGGTTGCCATCTAAAATTGTAATCGTGGAACACAAAGGGTTGAGAATTATTTTCTTTTTATAAGTATTTTTAAATTTGTTGAGGTACAAATTTTCGGGCCTTGATTTTTATTAGCCCATTCACAAAAATACCCACATGGACCCACACATTCTTCTAAACCCACATAAATATTCCCCATAAATATTACCCAAATATTCTCCATGTTATTGGGCCTTCACAAATACTCCATACACAAGCCCATAAATTGCCTTGGGCCCTCTCACAAATATTACCCATTCTATCCCATATATTATCCAACTTGGATTTTCACACAAAACACTCACCATACCATTGCCATATTGGGCCATGAAATTATGCCACCTCTATAAAAAGCCCAACATCATTTAGCTTGTGGGCAAAACCCAAAGAAAGCCCAAATTCAAAGCCCACTACGATGTGGCAAATTCAAAGCCCACTATGACGTGGCAAATTCAAAGCCCACTACGATGTGGCAACTTCAAAGCCCACTACGATGTGGCAAATTCAAAACCCACTACGATGTGGCAACTTCAAAGCCCACTACGACGTGGCAAATTCAAAGCCCACTATGACGTGGCAAAGCCCACTACAACGTGGCAAATTCAAAACCCACTACGATGTGGCAACTTCAAAGCCCACTACGACGTGGCAAATTCAAAGCCCACTACAACGTGGCAACTTCAAAAGCCTGCCACAATGCGGCATCTTTACAAAGCTCGCTACAATGCGGCATCTTTACAAAGCTCGCTACAATGCAGCATCTCTAAAGCCCACCACGATGCGGCAATTCTACTAAGCTTGTTGCTACACGGCAATATTTTACAAAATCTTAAATCATTTTTACAAAGCCCAAATTATAATTTGGCACTATTTTACAAAGTCCAAAATGCTATTTTGGCAAAAGCAAATTACTTTATGCTCAAAGCCCAAATGCTAATTTGGCAACTATTTTTACAAAGCCCAAATACTTAATTTGGCACTATCTTACAAAGCCTAAACATTAATATTTGACACTATTAATAATTTGGCACTTATTTTATAAAGCCCAAATGTTATTTTGGCAACTATTTCATAAAACCCAAATGCTATTTTGGCACATATTTACGAAATCAAATATTATTTTTGACACTTGTTTTACATATACTAAATCCCACAATCATAGGAAATATGAGTATTCATACCTCAAGAAAAACCTCTCTTACAAGATTTATAAAAGGCCCATGAATATCACCATGGAAAAACTATTCATTTTGTAGGGATAACCAAGCCCAAGGAAGCTTATCTACAAAGCCCAGCTGGGTTAGGCCAGCCTACACACAAATCCTAGCAGTTGGAAAACATGTGAACTGGTCAGCCAAATTTCAGCAACAACTGAACAGTTGGAGCCCAATCCCATTAGGTCCTAACCTATCCAATCAGACCAGAAAGGGGACACATGTCCATCAGGGGTTGAACCCTTCCTTCACAAGCTGAAATTCCATCATTTCTCATGTGACACAAAGCTGAAACTAATGTGACAAAAAGCTGAGAAGCTTTAGCCAGCTGTCCCTTCTTTCTTCTCCAACCCAGCCAGTCAAACATCAAGAGCAACCATGATCAGGCCACTGAAGCTCCTGAAACAACATGAAATCAGCTCATTTTCATACTAAAAATGTGTATTCTCAGGTTCATGAACCAAGCACATGAACCCTAAATGGGGAAACTTAGGGAAATGTGATTTGGAGGGCACCAAGGGGATCCGAACAAAGTTCCCAATAGGGGCTTCAAGGTTGACACTTGGCTTGGGATGTCCAATCTGCCCTAGGGAACTCTAATTCTAGCAGTAGCATATCCAAGATCATTAGCCTAAAGCATGCTCTAATCCAATCAGCCAAGGCTAATCAGCATTCAATGCTAAGCCAGAATCCCAGCTGTTATTACCCAAAACAGCAAGAACCTTCTAAAAGTTGAGCTTACTACTCTTACTTAAAAATCCTAAGAACGATTCTCTAAGGATTTTCTGAAGATTGAGAAAGATTTAGCAAAGATAATTTTGCTAATCACCCCCTAGAAACCAAGGTATAAATGGAACTCTCCATTAATGCTTCACCAACTCACCAAGATAGACACCAAGAGAGAAACTCTTCCTTAACCATTTTTTCTAAGCTTTCTTCAAGCTCTAAAAGAGTCACTGAGTTCTTAGTTTTCAAGTTTAGAAACTAAGTTCCCCTAGCTCCTAGCTCACAAACACTCCTCATAGCTTTACTCATAAACACTTATCTACTCCCAGCAAAAAGTTCCCCCAGCAACCATACTATTATACACTTTCACTCACTACTATATACTCTCACTCAATGATCTTGCTGTGCTAGCTGGGATCTTTCTCTCTCCTTTCATCCTACACTAAGTTTCTCCATTATTTGTTATTATGGAATCTATGATATTTACTTACTCATTTACAATTAATGGTTATGATGTAACTGTCACTATAGAATTTTTCCCTCATATTGTTGTAAAAGAAGACTCTTCTCTAGAGATAATGGATGATGAGTCTTGTTAGGTTCTAAAGACTTAGGAACTTATGTATTTAGAACTCTAATGTGTAATGTTGGCAAACCATGGTCAAAACAGTTGTTAGTCTTGTTTAGACTTGCTCAAAGTGTGTGAATTTATGTAAAGTTGGAATCGAGTGGCTGCAGAAAGTATTAGTGACTTTCGGCTTGACTTAATCGATCGAAGCTTAGACTCGATCGATCAAATATCGGGCAGAACATTTTTTTTTTGCAGAATTCCAACTCAACCTTAGCCTATTTAAAACGTTTAGGGTTTTATGTTTTGCCCAAGGTATATAAGGCAAACCCTAGCCACATTTTAGAGGATGCTCATATTGCTGTTTGTGTGAATCTCTTGTGAGATCTGAGAGGAGCTTTCCTTCACACAAGTTTAGGATTATCAAGAAGGAGATTCATTCAAGAACTTGATGATCATTCAGTTGCTGCCATAAGAGCTTAAAGATACACAAGCGGGAGTGCTTGTACTTGCTGGAGAATCCAAGAAAGAAGGAGTCCATGGTCTCGGAGTTTGCAAGTGGTCGTGTCAGTAAGTTTCTACTGGTGGGTAGCAATAAGATGTTAATGGTCTAAGTCTTATTGTAAAACTTCAATTCTTTCTATAGTGGATTCTAGTTTACCTTGAGGATAGCTAGGTTAAATCCTCCCTAGGTTTTTTACCTATTTGGTTTTCCTAGGTCATCATATTATTGTGTTATTTATTATTCCGCTGCTATGCTTGATATGATTATATGATTGTGTTAACCTAGATCTTGAAATTGGACTAAGTAATAACTTGGTTAATTAACTAGGTTAATTCAGTTGTGTTTAAGGGGTCTAAAAACTGTACAAGTCTGAAATGTAGATATTTCCCTTAATCTACGAAGTAACTAGCAGCTGAGAGTTTATTCTGTTTTGTATTATTTTACCGTTGGGTAGCTTTCTGCGGAAATATTTTACTGCTAGGTCGTTTTCTACAGAAACATTTTACTATTGGGTTGTTTTTTTTGCAGAAACATTTTACTGCTGGGCCATTTTCTACAGAAACATTTTATTGCTGGGCCATTTCTTACAGTATGCTTTTTAATCGTGCTAATGTGTCCATTGTAGGGATTATTCATGGGCCACTCTTGTCAATTCCAATCTAAGCCCAAGACATAAAATATAGTGGATTTCTTGGATTTTCACCGATAGCCTTTGGGCCGTGCATCAAGCCCATCGTCGAGTTTCGGTTAGACCTCCAACCCAATATAAATCTTATTTGTCAGAAGGAAAACTTCTCTGCCCCCGACAAAATTTAAGAAAACTAATTTTAAGTTGTAGGACAAATTTAGGAAAAAGAATAGTAATGATATGGCAGTTGATGTGGCTCAACCTGAGTGTAGCAACATTAAATGCTACGCTTTAACTTTTAGTAATATATAGATATGGAATATAGATTGGCAAGATGATAAAACAACTAAATTTTCTAGAAGACATGATCCAGCTTCTCTAAATTCTCTTATATGTAGGTAAAAACGATCATACTTGACTATTTAACACAACAAACTCAAACTCAAAGAGTAGTATTTACTACCTTTGAGATATACAGTAGAGGCCACAATCACCTACTTATCCTCTTTGCTTTCCATTTATTAATAAACCACTCCTTTCACCAATGGATTAAGATGTTCTGATAGGCTTTCATTCCTGGCATAGACAAAGTCGCATCCTCTACATGAAATTTTTTTGGGTTAAAAAAATTATCCAAACAAATAAAAATTATATTGGAAAAGAGAATTTCTTAATTCCTACACAGAATTATATCCAATTTTTTTTTTTTGAGTCAATAAAATGTACAACAAAATGCATACCACTCAAACAACGATCTCAATTTCTACACAGAATCTCTTAGAATTCTCCCCTATCATTCACAGCCACCAGTTAACTAAAAGAGATTTATGTAACTAAAAATGATGACACCATGACTAAGACAATTAAGCAAACAAAAAGACATCATTAAACTCTCATTGTTTTACCTATTGTTCTTCTGCGTCGGATCAATCACATTATGAGGATCAATTACATTATGACCATCGAGCGTCAGATCAATCACATTATCACCGTCAAGCAAAAGTAGACTCCCAATACAAGTCCCTGTTTCAAACACCTCGGGAAACTTAGGAATCTTAACCTCTTTCGTATTTTCTTTTCTATTTCAACCAAATAAGATATGTATGATACCTAAAGCTCCATCAGAATCTTCTTCCCATTATTTTTGGAACACATTAGAGGTTTGCAATACTCAAAAGTTGAACCCACAACACCTTGCTCAATTTTATAAATCCAAGTCCAAGAACTCTTTGCCCCATATTCTTTCATCAATCAAACATCATTATACATCTCATCAACAATCACAATAAAAACAGAGATGTCCTTCAAATACTTCTAAACATGTCACACAAGAAGTGGGTGCTTTAAGTGGCTTTGTAATGACCCGGAATTTCTGTGGCAAGATCAAAAGCAAAAATATTCTCCGGACTCTGCCCTTCCTCAGCCACTAACCAATGCAAAGCTCCATTTGAGAACAACGAGTTAGAACATATCGACCATTCCTTGTTTGGCCATTGATCTTCAAGTACTATTTGGTTGTGTTGTTTAAACAACAGTTTTCGTTATTTAAATAACACAACACGTATTTCCATAATATATTTTCACCCATACATATTTCCACAACACTTAAACAACATTACTAAAACAATATTACTGAACAAGCCCTCAATTTTTTTCCAACACTATAATCTAAGACTACATACCTTAACTTCAAACTCCTTTCCAGGCTTGTCCATACTAAAAAAATCTTACAACCCTCAAAACCTTATAGTCATCATTATGCTTATCGTACCCGAATGCTAAACTAATAGGTCAAGAATTTGAAAAACCACAAGGTTTCTTAGTTAGCTCACTAGGCAATTTCCTATACTTCCTTACCAATGGATTCCAAATCGCAATCTCTTCGCCCCATTGATTATAAATGCAAAACAAACCATCGCAACAACTCAAGACATCGGTAGACATATTTGAACAATGCAATGGCTGGTAAATTTCCAAACGCTTGCCAAAGTGATTCTCATCATGGAAATTGACGGAGAAGTAATCAAAGGGAATACATGCATTTTGTTCCTGGACAATGAGAATGCGGTCTGTGTTGGACTCGATAAAGTGGCGAAAAGTAGGCTACATTTGTATTTGGCTGTTGCAACCACTAAATAAACTTTTTAGGCTGTTGTAACCACTAAACCCATAAACTTTTTTTTTCCTCCTCAAGAGTCAAGACAGTTATTTTTTCTTTTTTGTTGCTTCTCTTTCTCCTCAAGAGTCAAGACAAGAGAAAACAACCACAAAGAGTTTATGTATTGTAGCTAAGCAAGGAGTCTCATTTTGATTATTTGGGTTTGAATTGTAGCAGATATTGTAATTCAGTGGCTTTGGCCTCTACTCTTTAGTTTCTTTTATATAAGTTCCTTTTTACCACCCAAAAAAAAAAAAAAAAAGTTTATGTATTTTCCAATTGCAATGGAGATATCTAAGGTTCAAATCCCCCCTCTTCCAATTATTGAATTTAAAATTTAAAAAAAATTATATATATATATCAACCATACCAGAAGATATCAATAGGCTTTGCACAATTCAAAAAAACTGATGGCTTCCTTCTGAATATAACACCATGAAATCCAAATTAAATAGTAGTATAATGCATTTAGCGTTTCTCTTTTAACTCTTCATGGTTAAACTTTGTAAATTTTCTCTCATAAAATAAAGAACTTTTTAAATTTGGATATCTAGTTGGAAAACCAATGAAGTTTCAACTTTCAAGTCATCCCCATGTGTTGACGCCCGACCTCGATTGGACTAGTGGAAAGGACAGCCGCCAACATGCCTTCATTCGACCACTCACCATGGTGATAGCTCCCGCACGTGTGGGACCCCATTGGAGGGCCCGTCTCGAATGGCGTGTGGCGTGTGTGTTGTTCACGCGGAGCTTCAGGTGCTCTTTCTCTTGGTGGAGGAAGATAGGTCTACCTGTGGCGTTATGGCAAGAATCTGGGCCAAGTTTTAAGGGCTTACCAAAGGTAAGTGGAGTCGCCACCAATCATTGGATTTTTCTAAGGTGTGATTAGTCACCTGTTGCTAGTTGATTTTATTACCAATCCTAGGATAAGAAAAATGGCATTTTTCCTAATCTAATGTGTGATAGGCCATAATCTGAATGACCCCTTGTGATTAAACCTAATTAATTAATTAGCCAAGTTATTAATTAATCAATTAATCATGCAATTGCGTGGAAGCACAAACAAATCACCAAAAACTAAATATGCAGCGGAAATTAAATAACACGGTGATTTGTTTACGAATGGGGAAAACCCTAACGGCAAAAACCCCACCGGGTGATTTTCAGGTCACCACTGAGCTTTGAGGTGATAATAGTTTAGTTCGCCAATGTTCATTTCCTTAGGCAAGTACCTTACCAACCTACAGTTGAACCCTTACCCCAATACCCAATTGGACTTGATCTGTAGCGACAGTTCCCACCTTTGATGCACGGCTCCCAAGTACATGACTAACCAATGCGCAGATCCTAGTATGCGACTTCGGAACACCAACTAAGAAGGAGAGGTTGGCTGCAAAGTTCTTCAGTTCATCCTATACGATGAAGATCAGGAAGATTCTTGGTTACAAAACCCTTTGGAGCAAATACACAGCAACTTCTTGAAGGAAGATGAGCTAGGTCAAGAACTTCGTCTTTTGATCACAATTTGCTTGAACAAAGATTGCTCAATGCTTTTGCAACTTGTGTACCACTTGACGGCTCTTAAAACAATCCTTTTATATGTTTAGGGTTAGAAGAAAAGAAGGCCCAAATCATATTCACGGATCCCAAGAAAATCAGATTGGAAAATCTGAAATATTAAATCTCGACAGATAGCAGGTGTCGAGGTAGCTATCGAGCAGGTGTCAAGCTTTAATGAAATTGCACTTCAGCTTGCTTTTTCTTGGACAGACTTGATGACTTCAACACTTAACCTTGAAACCTTGTTTCTTGAAGTATTAAAAACACATAGAACTACCCAATTACAAGTAGAGTGCGTTTTGTCAAAGGATTAGCCAATTTACATAAATAAGTGACACATATTCTTAACAAGTGAAAACACATATGTCCTAACAATGTGGATGGCAAGAAAATCTTCATTCTTAAGTCCGGGAGTTTGGTTACGTGTGGAGAAAGTGTTAGGCACAAAACAACGCCTATCCAAGGATAGTCCTTTATTTTGATAAAACCTTCATTTTCGGAGATTGGCAGTAAAAACATGATTTCGACATTGGCTTTCAGGGCTTTGCATGCATAGGGGCTTTGAGGTTTGGCTTTTGAATGGGTGCGGTCCCAATCTATGCTTTCCTAAGGCGTTCTAGCAAAGTACCAGATTTCCACAGCGAAAATTCGGCGACAAGTCACCTCACTTTCACGGCGAAAATTAGGCATCGCTTGCCTTAAGTGACACGAACTGTGACAATCACACTGAAAGGGGGGACATACATCA
This sequence comes from Quercus suber, assembly GCF_002906115.3. Lineage (NCBI taxonomy): Eukaryota > Viridiplantae > Streptophyta > Magnoliopsida > Fagales > Fagaceae > Quercus > Quercus suber. The sequence continues at coordinate 204,412 of NW_027069562.1, forward strand.
TGCACAATGCAAGCACACAGAACAAGAAAGTAAATGCCTACATTCCTAGAGGATGGCCCAAAATATAAGTGCAGGAAAGTAAATAGGGGTCGCCATACTCTAGGGATGGCAATTTCTGCCCGACTCGCGGGTACTCGACTCAGCCCAGCCCGACCCTATTGGGCCAGATTTTACCCAGTCCAATAAGGAATAGGCTCGGGTTTGGGTCTTTAAAAAAAAACCTAAACTAGGTCCAGATCGGGTCCAGGTTTTTATGAAAACCCAGCCCAAACCTAGACCTGAATCGACCCGGTTATATATATAACTACTAAAATACCCTTATATATATATATATTGTTATAAACCCTAACATTTCTCTTCTTCATTTCATTTCAGCTCACTTGTAGCCCGCCTCTCACCTGTACCACTCTCACTCACACAATCTCACTCTCTCACTCATAAATCACTCATTCACTCACTCACTCACAAATCTCAATCTTAATCTCACTCACTCTCAATCTCACCTTCGGCCAACTACCCAACCTCTCACCGCCGGTCCAACTCTCGCCGCCGTCCCAAGCTTTCGCCGCTGTCCCAAGCTTTATCAGTGTCACCAGTCACCGCCGGTCTCGGTTTGTCCTGTTTGGGTTCATTACAGTTTAGGACCTTTGGGATCATTGTCGGGTTCGAGCATTAAGAAACTCAACCTAAACCCAACCCGTTGCCATTCCTACCATACTCTAAAGATGAGGACGAATGGTACACGACATGATATATGTAATACAAACTATCTAAGCGAGAAAGGGAGGAGGAATGAAGGGGTTTAAAAGATTACATAACCAAAGGGAAAGGCTAAACCCCTAAACCTACTGACTGCGGCCGCTTAGCTCATGTTGGCGTGCTTGCATCCGTGCCCTTTTTGCTTGCGCCTAGGAGATCGTACTCTAGCTCCATGTGTCCTCGCTCCATGTGTGTACATGCAAAGGCAAAGACTAGAAAACCAGTAGACAAGCAACAGAAGGAAAATGCGGAGGTAATAGCAAAAAGATGCAAAACGAACAAGCGAGATAGATATGACAAGCATAGCATGCCGAATACGAGCAAACAAACGGGCAAAAGGGCAAACAAGCAAGATAGCAAACAAACAAGAAAAGGGTAAACAAGCAAGATAGTAAACAAAAGATGATGTTCGTGAGGGACAAATGTTGGTTTGGATCGAATGTCCATAACTTCATTGTGTTGAAGTATGGACGACACACTAGCAAGCAAGACTCATGCATGGAAATGTAAGCAAGCGTGTAAAGATGAATATAAAGCCAACGGGTGGCACAAACAAGCGTGGTAAGCATATCATCGCACAGAGCGGAAAAGGAGAAGGTACGCACAAAGCAACTGGCATCATGGCGATGCATCCTAAATGGTTAGATCCAAACAAGGCCTCATGGGTGACGGATGTAACCACACAACCACAACTTGCTAAGGGCGTCAAATGTGGCAAAACCTGGAACTAGAGAGGCCAACACAAGTAGAAAGCACAGAAGCAAGTGAGCATAGACATGCAAAACAGGGTGATCCAAACCCTTTGATGTGGGTCGAGGTGTATGGATGATGACAAAGAACATAGGGTCTAGATCGGGTCCGAACCAATAGGCCAAAACACAAGAAAGAAAGATAAAGCAACAAAAGGGATACAATAGCACATGGCATGACAAACATAGCCTAGGTCTAAGCACACAAACATGGCATGGAGCGCACAAGCACATGGAAGACAGCATAAAGCAAGCAAAGCATAGAACCGAACACACAAGCATGTGAAGACATAGATCTAAGCACAAAAACATGTGAAAACATAGATCTAAGCACACAAACATAGATCTAGGTATAGGCATGGCAACGCATGTGTGAGTGTGTGAAAACTTAGCACATTGACATGGAAGAACATGAATCCAAGCATATAAGCGGGTACGGATGTGGATCTAAGCATAAAACATGATGAAAAGCATACGAACAGATAGATCCAAGCAAAGCATAACCATAGACATGATATCAAGCATATGAGCACATAACCCTAACATCAACAAAAAGCAAAGACAGGAACAAAACAAAGGAAACATGAGCATGTAGATCTAAACATATAAGCATGTAGAAACATAGATCTAAGCACAAAAAATGGCATAAAACATAACAACCAAGAAATCTAAGCTAGAAACACACATAAAGCAAGAAACATGCTAAAGAAAGCAATGAATCATGTTATTCAAGTAAAAATAGCAAGATAAATGCTAGAATAAGATTTAGAAGGTTAGAGGTGTGGATGATAGCTAAAAAAGCTACATCCACACCCCTAAACCCCAAATCCAAATTGTAGAACCAAGGAAAGGAAGATTGGGTACAAAAGCAATACCTTGTGTTCTTGGTGAAGAGAAAGGATCAAGAGACTTTGATGTGTTTTTGGGTATTTTTTGGTGTTTGGAAGAGAGAAAAAACGTAGAGAGAAGCTGGGCAGAAGGGCAAATTTCAAAAAAATGTGTCTTCTCCTTGGTCTAATGGGTGCCTGGGGCTATTTATAGCCTCGGGCACGAATTTTGAGGCAGTGACCCTTCAAAGGCCGCCGACCTTAAAAGCTTTCTGATCGGGTTGATTTTGACTCCCTTGGATAGATCTTTATTCATAGTTTCTAAAAGGTACGGAACTAAAAAATCGAACAGTTGGATCAAAAGTTATGGCTCTCGAAAGTTTGTGGCGCCTCGATCGGCACATTGTCCTGGTTTTCGTGATATATTGGCCGTTCTAACTATGATTTTGACCCATGAATAGTCATTGGAATGAGAATTGGATAATCTTCGCAATGGCATTGGTTTCAACCCGTTCTGACGGCCGATTCAAAATTAGGGTTTTTGGGCCCACTCCAGATTGACTTCGAGTCAAAGTTGGTCAAAGTTTCTAAAAATCTCTGAGAAGCTCGAGTTTGGTGTAAAGCTGTGAAAAAATGTCATTTTGTGAAATTTTGGACCTCGTTTGACCTTTGGTTAAACCTAGGGCTAACTAGGAGCATTTTGGTCATTTTAGCAGAAAAAGACACTTCGGGTGCTCAGGTGCCCGAACGGGTTACGCCATGTTGTTCTAGATGTTCTCATGACCCTGTATAGAGAAAATAACATTTTTGGATTTTTGGGGGTTCGGCACGCAAATTGAGGGCGGACAAAATACGGTATCAACACCATGGAACATATATTTTGCAATCAACTTTTGGTATTTAGAAAGCGCTTGATGGAAAAGGCTAAAAGGGGATGGTAGTGATTTCTTCACAAGTTAAGGACAATGCCATTTTGTGTAATATTATACATTATCTTGCAATTTAGATTATGAATCTGTTCAATAATTCTTTTACATTATTTATCATTCTGTTCCACTCTTTAATTTCTATAAACTAAAACTACAGTTTCTATAAAGTACGCCCGTTATAAGCATCTGATGAGATATCATATGACCTCCTTTATACTTTCTTATGTTGGCTATATGTAAATTAAAAATAAATAAACAGGTAAAATAAACAATAGTAGCAAAATGTAAAAAATAAGACATTAAGTTTGCACACTCTCCTTGAACCAGCACCACAAATATAAGTGACCAAAAAAAAAAAAAAAAAGAAATTGGGCCAAATTAAGAACTCCTTAAACAAGCGTCACTAATATATGTGATCAAAAAAATTAGAATTGGGCCAAATTAAGCAAAAAGGAGGAAATGATTACAACTTTTTTGTCACCACTTTCTCCATACTTCACCTTGCTATACAAAGAAAATCTACCATCAAAGTTATAAATTGTTGTTCTAACTTAGTTGGTGATATTGTCTTGGTTGATGTGTTCTTTCAAGTTACAGATTAGCTGTTAAATATTAGCATTGATTTATACCATGTAGAATATGCTATAATAGATGTAGAAGAGAAAGTATAAAATAGGGAACACAAGAACATGAGAGTTACGTGATTTAGCTTTGTAAACCTACGTCCATGGGGAAAACCCTTAAGGGATACATCTTTATTGTATAAGAATACTATAGAACATAACTTGTATCATAATGAACCCTATCATGTGTATATATAATAGAATAAAACCTATACTTCTAGTACAAGTAGGAGACTTGTCTTCCACACAAAGCAGGATTGGTTTGGGACTATTACATTGAGCTAATATGTCAAATATATCTCAAACATCCCCTTCCCCTAAAACTCAGGGTAGAAGCTCAATGAAGGATTGTGGTTGGATAAGCTTGAAAGGATCCCTTAAAGATGCCTTGAAGAAACCACAATGATATATTGGCCAATTGAGCGATTTCAGAATTGGGTTTGTTTCCCAGATTTGACTAGTTATTACTAAATTGGATTAGTGACCGATTCCCAATTGAATTAGCCAGTCCGGTTTTTATTCTGGAAAATACAATTTTGTGTGGTATTATATATTATCTTCTTCTTTTTTAATGATTTTACAATATATACATTATGTACAATTGATCATACAAGAAAAAATGTAATGTAGAGCAGACTTAAAGGAACTCAATGATATATTGTAAATTTATAATGATTCAGTAGTACACAGCTACAAATAGTTTGGGGTTTAGCGACCATCAATTTTAGAAATTGTTATTTCATTTACAGAATTAGATGCTTCACTAGTTGATCTATCTGTACTATTGTAAGTCCCTTTCAAAATAAATGCAGGTTGTTTTGGAGAAGGAAGAGGTGTGTCATTACCCAACATGAAAACAACTGTGGACATGCTTGGCCGGTCTGTTGCGTGTTCTTGCACGCACAAAAGCCCAATTTGAATGCATCTTGAAACTTCATCAGTTGAGTATGTCTCATCTAGTGAGGGATCGACCATTTTCATGGCATTGTCTTCTCTCCATAAGTCCCAAGCCTATAGAAAAGATATTCATTATACTAGGCTCAATAATATAGGCTTAATTTCTTAGTCATTTTTGATGTATGTACTTACATGTCCAATCAAAGTTGATGAAGGACCATCATGATCATAAGTACTATTCTTTTTACCTGCAATGATCTCTAGTAGCAATACCCCGAAGCTATATACATCAGACTTTATTGAAAAAAGTCCTTGCATTGCATACTCGGGTGACATATAACCACTGTTGTAACATAATCAAAAGGAAGTTATTGAGTCCCAACATAAAATGATCAAAGATATCCCTTTGAGCACTAACATACATGTAACAATTGAAGTAACACAATATGAAAGCAAATTACAAAGATATCCTTAATATTTTTTCTCACAAAGACCTGTAATTTGTACTCTCCTTAGATATATAAAAGGTAGTCGAGCAATTGGTTAAAAAAGTATATCTTTGTTTTATAGCACACTTACTATGTTCCAACGACACAATTTGTATTAACTTCAATTTGGTCCCCTCCAACAATTCTAGCCATACCAAAGTCTGAAATTTTTGGATTCAATGCATTGTCAAGTAGAACATTGCTGGCTTTTAAATCTCTATGGATAATTCTTAATCTTGAGTCTTGATGAAGATATAAGATCCCTCGAGCAATTCCGCATATAATCTCAAATCTCTTTCCCCAATCTAAACATGGCCTTTTTGCTTCATCTAAATGAAGAAATGAGAACTTGGATTAGATTACAATGCATTCGTGCTTACTTGCTTACGTGTATTATCTTGCTACTGGGAACTAATATGTTTGTAATGGAAGGATCATTTTGTAGTGATGATGAGTGGAGTTAATGTGAAAAAGAAGACATACCAAAAATTAAAGTGTCCAAGCTTTTATTTGGCAAGTACTCATAGATCAACATCTTCTCTTCTTTGTGAATGCAACAACCTAAAATTCTCACAAGGTTTCTATGTTGGAGTTTAGCAATTAGTTCAACTTCAGTTTTGAATTGTTCTATTCCTTGTCCAGAGCATTTTGATAGTCTTTTTACTGCGATTTCCATTCCATCTTGAAGCAAACCCTGCAATTAAAGTCCAAATATCATTTTTTCATAGTGACAATTGTTGAAAGAAACTCAACTTGGTGAATTATTTGGGCAAGCCCAATTGCACATAACGAATTCATACTCAATGAATACCCGTAAACATTCCTGATGGAATTTCTGATGCATTAACACACTTGAAATGAGATTATGCAAATTTTGGGACTAGTTCAATGAGACTACCTTATAAACTAGGCCAAAACCACCTTGGCCTAGCTTGTTAGAAATAGAGAAGTTATCTGTAGCTGCAATAATGGTTCTTAGATCAAATAATGGCAAATTTGAATTTCTTCTAGTTTCATCGAGCTCACTTCTACTTGGACAGCCTTCAAAGTATGGTAAAGTGGAGTCAGCACTATATGAATATGTGCTATGCCTCTTCTCTGTCATAAAACAAGTAATTAATAATGCTAGTAACCATATTTGTCCAATTAGGAATTTTCACACAAAAGCCAGATTTAATAAAACTGAGAAACACACTAAAATAAAGGAACGAAACAAAGGAAAATAAGAGGAAAAATTGAAGTTTATAATTTTATGTTTATCATTGACAGGAAATTCCATTTGGTTAAAATGCACTTTTTTAAGAGGTAAGTGCTTATGGGTGATGAAAGTTCCTTAGTCCAACTGATGGGGCTAGAGAAAATCCTAAATGTCAGGGACTTGGCTGGGCCATTCATCAAGCTTTTAGTTAGAACTTGGAAAGGGTGAAAAAAATATCTATGTGGCTTGATAACTGACACCTTGAAAGTTTTTTTTGTAAGTTTTAACCCCAACTTTGTCCACAAGGTGGTGTATGATACTGCAATTTCTGAGTTTGCAAAAGTATCCAGTATTCTGTAAGAAGTGTGATGGCGTCGGAACCCTATCGGATCAAAATATACTACCCCACAAACTTATTTCCATCAATTAAATGTAGCTAAAACAACTCAATGTACTGGATTTCATATAAATATGGAAAATTCACATGCATTTCAACCTAAAGTGAAATAATAAACAAGGATAAAGCTGAATGATGGAAAGTGGTATGGTCTAAAGCAACTACTTCTAAGCATTCTTTAATACGTTTGTCTTTGGCTGGCAGTGAAGAACAAATTGCAATTCAGAGTGGAATGAAATAAGAAACATGTATGTCTCAATTGAATGGTAGAAGCTGGTATGGTCTAAAGCAGCTTTTCCCAACAAGTCCTTATTTTGGCTGGTAGTGAAGGACAGGTTGCCCTCTCAAGAAATGATTATGAATATAATAACAAAATATATAAAGTTCTTTTTCGTTTTTGCTTCTATAAACTTTTAACGCTAGAAAAATATATCAAGTTCCATTCCATTTTAATCAATTCTTTCATGATTTATTTTGCCCATTCTTTTCTACTTTTGTCTAATTTAAGTGTATATGTGTGTGAATCTCCTCCCGGAAACTTGAACCTTGACCCTTGCTCCTCACATCCCACAAACACTAATACTTGTGGAGTAGCTATCACACCAAAGGTGTGCAGTGGCCTTTATAAACTCTGAACATAGTGTTGGAGTAATCTTGGAAGCATTTGTTAACTAGCCTCATAAATATAGAAATAGGTTAAAAAAAAATTGCTCTAAACTTCCTTACCTTTCTTCTTGTTCATTACAAACCAATACACAACTGAGACTACAAGAAGAAACATTATAGCAACAGAAACTCCCAGAATTGTCAGCATCCTCTTTTTCTGAGTAAGGCCATTTTTCTTCGCAGATTGAGCTAATAGTGTCAAAAAGAAAGAAGAAAAGAAAAATGAAATATTATTCAAATGACATCATAAATTTGAAAAGTTAATTGAACATAAATAGTTACTATTGAAGCAGTTTTATAGGAAAAAGAGAGTAAGGATGAAACAATTGGTTCAAGGAGAATACGCGATTTTACTAAACCAAAAAAAGGAGAAAATATGATTCTCTTTTTGAGGTTGAACCTATCAAAAGAACAAAAAATAAAAACAAAACAAAAACCGCAAACATGTTTTCACAACAACAATGTCAAGTGCTTCATGTAATTCTGTTTTTTGCAGCCGAAACGTGTTAAAAAAAAAAAAAAATTGCAAACCTAATTTTGTGACAATAATGTCAAATGCCAAGAATCTCCTCTTAATATAAGTAGAACTATAGTACAAATCCTCTCTTTTTCACTATTGTATATAATAATAATAATAATAACAATAAGTGTTACATAATAGGTAGGACCTACTACAAGTGATGAATATTATTGTAGAAAATTTGTGTTATTAGGCTTATATAACTCTTAAATAATATCGACTTCTCCATAGATGGTTTATGAGTTTTGAATTAGGAAATAGATAAAGTGCAGACATTGTGAAAATTTTGATATTTTTAGATGATTTAACAAAACAATATATAAATTTTTTACTACTTGGATAGTAATACTTGTTTAAGTTTGTAATATATAATTTGAGATATGACATGAATCTATTTTAATTGGAGAAAATCATTTTTCAATAATATGGCCATAGATTGACGTTAAGGTTAGTAGTATAGCTAAAATTACATGTTGAATTTGTATTCCTAATAAAATTCGGACAAAAATATACAATTGACATGAATTTTGACTAAATAACACAAGGTTTGGACTTTAACTATACTAGTCACACACCCGCATATTACACGAAATAGTACTTTAACTATACTAGTCACACACCCGTGTATTACACGAAATGGTTTGACTATTTTTTTGTTTTTTGTTTTTGATTAAGTGAAAAATGGAAATAATAGATGAGATTTATAAGTTTTAGTTTCACACCCTTCTTAAAATGATGTGATTATTTTATAAAAAAGTATAGTTGGTACAATATATTAGATTTTATAAATTAAGTTATCTATATTTGTTATTTGATAGTGTTTTAACTTTTGTAATTTTTTAAGGAAACATAATGCATTTTACATTCAATTATTATATAAGGTAAGATATTTTATAAATAATGTAATATGTAGTTGATATTTGTTTCTAGTACTTTTTACAAATGCAAGGTTCATCATTTATACATCTTGAATGACCTAAAGAGGAAGCATATATAAGTAAATCCATCACTTTTATTAGAAAAAAAATACAAAACTTTAATCAGAAAAAATGTAATTTTATTAAGAACCTACTAACATTATACTGATAACATGACATAATTATCAATGAAATAACTTCTCTTTCTACACCAACTTCTCCTCACAATGCATCATTGAAGTGGACCGAATGGATCAAATCAAGAACCTACCAACATTATGTTGAGAAGGTAACATAATTTTCAATGAAGTAGTTCATCTTCTACACAAACCTCTCCTCACAATACATCACCGAAGTGGACCAAATGGATTGAATTGAACAAAATAGATAGAAATGGAACAAATGGACTGAATTCGACCGAAGTAAATAAATTGGACCAAATGGACTGTAGTGGACCAAAAGAACTGAAATAGACTGAAATGGACTGAATTGGACCAAATAAACCAAAGTGGATCAAATGGACCAAAATACTACAATGGTGATCTGGCTCAATAGGAACATAGTAACAATCAATGATACACTTTATTTTTAAATATTATATAGATTTATAACACAAATGACATTAATTAACTTACAATTTAGGTTGTATAAATTCTTCATTGCTTGTTAGGTAGTGGTAATAGAAAACGTAGACATCTTTATTCTATTCACTTCGATTAAGTAAAAACGAATAAGATTCAAGAGGAAAAAAAATTTTATCACTAGCATTAGGCATTAATTTTTGGGAAATTAAAAACATAATATGAAGCAAAAAAGACTAGTAGATGAAACTTTGTAAAAGATGAAAGAGTACCTAATACAACCGCATCCACACGTATGTATAGATCTTGTCCTTCATCAGAATATGTTCTTGTGTCCACCAGGTCCCCATGCCATGTCAAGCATCCAATCCCTCCCTCACTCTCATTTGCACTAGTGTAAGCCATACAAGAACAGTTCCTTAAACAATTCTGCTCACACTTTTTCAAACTCAAACTCAAGTTTGCATGTGCTATTGTAGTATCTGGCACTTTCACATGTGCCAACTTCACGAACCCTTCTCCATTATTGCATGTAGACAATCCTTGTTTCTTTCTTACGCAACCCCTCACCCCATCTCTAAGATACCAATCACGAGATGACTTGGGTTCGAACCCAGGAAAGCACATGCACTCGAACTTGACCCCACTATTCGAGTCACAATAACTATTTGGACCGCAATTCAAATATTTATCGCATAACTCTTGTGGGGCAGACCAATATTCGACCCATCTAGTCTTACTCCATGTGGATCGCCGCATAATTCCTGATTCATCCACAACCATGGTAGAGAAAACTTTGGGGTCAACTATACCATACATTATGGTGATTTCATCTTGATTATTCACAAAGCTAATGTTGAACATATAATTTGATGTCATCTTGGGTACACCGCTCCATCTTAGGCCAGTCCAAGATCCAGCACGCCATAATACAATCTGACCCATGTATAAGTTTAACTGAGGGTATCCAGTTGGAACAATTCGATATGAGCAGTTTCCAGTTCCTGGGTCATCTTTGGACTTCCAAGATGTTAGGAATCGGTTCAACCCGGTGTGTCGGTCGAGACCAAGTTTCATAAACGGAAGCATAGTATTGGTGGGATAATCAAAGCTTTGCCAAATGACCCTTTGGCTGTGTTGTTGAACCAAAACAAGATTTCCAACGTCTAAGAGATGGGCCATAGACATAGAATTATTGTTTGTGGCTGAGAGTGAAGCAGAAACATTGGTGGACCAAATGAGATCAATGGTTTGGTTTTGAGTGTGGAGTATGAGGTTTCCTTGACCATTGATGGATAGGACTCCGGAAGTATCACTGAGAGGATTGTCTCTATTTGCAACCCACACAACAGTTTGTTCAGTAACTTGGTAATACCAAATTCCAACATAGCGGCGATTGGAATTGCCTGGGCTAAAAAACCCAAGTGCAAAGATTTTTTGGTTTGAGACTAGAATTTGACCATCCTTGATAGGCTGGTTGGGTGTAATGGTGTCAAGGGAAATGCAAATTGGGAAAAAAAGGGAGAGGAAAAGCGTTGTATTCCATGCAGGATTCATCATTTTTCTGATGAAGATCATATAGGTTGTGGCTGGTATCGGGGTTGATAGCCATATATATACTGAAGTCTAAGTCTTCGGGGTAAGGTAACTATTTTTAGTTATGGAAAAGCTAATAAATGCCTTAAGGACATTAATTGTTATAATATTTTTAGAAACTTTTTATTAAAAAAAAAAAAATAACTAATTTTTTCAACAAATTTTTATATTTTTTTTAATAAAATTAGTATGAAATAGTCGATTAGCATATGCCTTAAAAGCATCCATTAATGAGACCATTTTGTTATTTTTTTGGTTTTTGTCTTATTTGTATTTATTTATTTTGTTAAATTCAGTGGCTATGGCCTATGGTTTTTAATAAGGTCTGACAGGGGAGGTGGAGATATAATTCCAGGAAAGGACAAATACGCACAACTTCCAGCTTAATAAGCACGTACAAAAATTTAATTTCTTACCCAAAATTTGGGGCCAATTTGGATTCAATGATTTGAGGTAGCTATGGTTTTTAATAAGGTCTGACAGGGGAGGTGGAGATATAATTCCTGGAAAGGACAAATACGCACAACTTCCAGCTTAATAAGCACGTACAAAAATTTAATTTCTTCCCCAAAATTTGGGACCAATTTGGATTCAATGATTTGAGGTAGATATGGTTTTTAACAAGTCTGACAGAAAAGTTGGAGATGAAAGCCATGACAAAGACGCACGAGTGCTACATGCAACTTAATATACACGTCCAACTCAAGACTCTCGTGGTTCCTCTTTTTTTTTTTTTCTTTTATGGTTTCTTCTTTGATAAACAAGAGTTTTGTATTCAATTATCCTCCAATGTCTCAAGTGGAAATGTTCAATATTTAAATTTCTCATTCGTGCTGTAATTATCAAATTATCAAAATAATTATAATAATTAGCAGGAAAAAATTGCAAAATGCCCTTTTTGGGCAAACTAAGCAGTGTTTTACCCTATTTTTCAAACTAATTAGGGAAATGCCCCTCTTTTGAAAATTGATTTTCTCAAAATCGAGTTAGGCCCTATAGCGGCGTTTTTAAGGAGCCTATAGTGATATTTTTAAGACCTATAATGGCATTTTGTAACTCGATTTATATGAAATCGAGTTATAAGTAAAAAAAAATTAAAAAAATGGCCTATAACTCGATTTTATGGAAGTCGAGTTACAAAACGTCACTATAGGTCTTGAAAACGTCACTATAGGTCCTTAAAAACGCCGCTATAGGGTTCTAGAATATTTTTTTTTTTTTATAACTCGATTTTAAGAAAATCGAGTTTCAAAAGAGGGGCATTTCCCTAATTAGTTTGAAAAATAGGGCAAAACGCTGCTTAGTTTGCCCAAAAAGGGCAATTCGCAATTTTGTCCATAATTAGCATAACCATTTTAATTTCCAAGCACCCTCAAAAGATGGAACCGACCACTTTGACTTTATAATTTTATGTTTCATAATTTTGTCTCTATTAAAGCATTCACATCATTTTCCTCAAAATATAAGCTTAACTAACTCAAAATACTCTATATTTTCTAGTTTAGCTATCTATTATTTTAATAGATATATATATCATACTCAATACTTTATCTCTTATCTCTAATTTAGAGATGGCAATGGGGCAGGTCCAAAGGATGGGGTCTTCGCCCCCACCCTGCATGGTTTTATCTTGCACCATTCTCGCCCCACCCCACATGAGGGGGAAAATTTTCTTGCCCCATCCCCATCCCTTAGGGCCCCACAAAACTCCACCCCACCCCGTAAAATATACTTAAAGTTACAAATAAATTTATCCCATCAAATCAAACTAATTTTTAGCAAAAACTTAATAATATTATCTATGTGTTTAACAGAAGGGAGTCAATACCGTACTGAAGGCCGTTTCGGTTTGGTAAAAAAAAAAGAAATATTTCGGTACAGGTTAATACTGATGTACTATTTCGGGTTTACAGCTAATTTTATATATATATATATATTCATTATTCAAAATCTATATAATTTGTTGCAAATATTTAAAATGATAATTTACATATATGCTTTAATTGTGAACCTTCTGATTAAAGTGTCAACTCATTAATAATAAATAAAAGTAAATACATAGATAATACTTAATAGATTACATGGTGATAATTATATTAATAATAGTAGTAATAAAACAAGTTCAGGGGGTGGGAATATAGTCACAAATCATTTTGAGTTATGCGTGGATCAATGTTACCCATTCTCCCTGAACTATAGTTACAAATCATTTCATAACAAATATCTCTAACCCTTTGAATTTTATTATCAACTTCCTCACCATAAATTATTGGAAGATAATATTCTAACAATTCAATCTTATATCTTGGGTCTACAATGGTTGCCACGGCCATAACACCATGAATCATATTCCATTAACAATCAAATTTTCTCAACATTTTAAATGCCATACTCCTAATCACATCACTTGCGCTTGTAAACCAAGAATTCAAAGCTATTTTTATCTTACAAACTTAGGAAAGAAAAAATTAGCTATAGGGTATGAGGTACAGGAGAATAGCTCTGTAACCTTGTGAAACACTACCAATCTCTCACATATACTACTTGCCATCTCCCATTCTTCCTTCATTAGAATGCACTTATAAGATGACTCACATATGTTCAATCGATAAAAGACATTTTGATACTTTGTAGCAATAGAAAGCATGAGATAGGTAGAGTTCTAGCAAGTCTTACAATCAAAGGCTAGTTCTTTGGTACAGTCAACATGTGCTTTTCAGGCTGTCTGTTTAAACTTCTGCCTTCTCTTTGTTGATGTAGTCCAAAATCCTACACTTTCTCGAACCTTTTCAATGCATGATCCAATTACATCCAAACCACCTTGAACAATCAAATTAAGAACATGTGATGCATAGTGCATATGCAACATTGATCCACACATAATAAGTTTACCACGTTGAAGCTTATCGAAGATAATTTTTATAACTGCATCATTGGTATTGCAATAGCCCATAGTCACAATAGATAACTTCCTATCAATATTCCACTCCAATAAAGTATCTAGGACACCAAAAAGCACTTCTTTTGTATGTGGAAATGGCACATAAATAAACCTTAAATGAGAAATTTAAATAATTAGAAATAAAAATGATGTAATAAGTTCATAAACATTTGAAAAGAATTTAATTAAAACATAAAAATGAATATATCATTTAAAAAAGCACCTCATAACTTGGCTTTGTAATCTCCACAAACCATCAATGAAGTGTGCTGTTACAACCATAAACCCTAACTTTTTGTTTTGTGAAGTCCACATATCAGTGGTAATAAAAATTCTACGTTGATTCTTATCAATTTCATGCTCTGATTTCTCCCTTTCATCCCCATAGATGCTCAAAATGTCATTTTTTATTGTGTTCCTAGAAACCATCTTGAACAATGGTTGAAGAGAATTTGAATATTTTCTAAAACCAATGTGGTCAACTATTGAAAGGGGATACTCATGCCAGATGATCATACGAGCAAGTTCATTTCTTGATACATTTTGATCAAAATGATAAGCATTCACACCTGCCATTGAATCTACTTTATTTAATTTGATCCCTCACCAAATTTTTTTGATTCATATCCCTAATGTCTTGAAACATTCTCCTTGGACATATTTTCACATGGTCATGCAAATGTTTAGTGCTATAATTGGATCCCCTTACTAGCAATTTCTTACAATAATTGCACTCAGCCTCGTCTTTCTCATCAACTCTCTTTCTTTTAAAATGATTCCAAACAATTGATTTGTACTTCCCCTCTTCTTCAATTATCTCATTGTTAGGCTGGACATCTTGTGGCCCATCCAACAGAGGTGATGACGGGGTTGCATTATCTTCATCAACTATCAAAGGAAATTGATTGTTGCCAATAGGTGCAGATGGATTATCATGTGAAGTCATTTTTTTTTTTTCTGATGTTAATTTAGCAACTTAGTAATGGACAAACTATATTTCTCCAACAAAGATAATAAAGAATAACGGGNGAATAGTCTGTAACCTTGTGAAACACTACCAATCTCTCACATATACTACTTGCCATCTCATTCTTCCTTCATTAGAATGCACTTTAATTTTTCTAACACACACATACACACACACACACACAAATATATATAGATCCGTACCTCATAGGACAAGCTATTATGTTGTTCCAATGTTCATGATAGAAATAACTACAAAAACATTCAGACCCGTACCTCACCAACCACACACAATGATGAAAACTATGTTGAGAAAGACGTTGAATGGAATCATTGATTCAATAATCAATGGTATATAAATATGTTTCTAATAAAGACAAAAGAAAATGTTAAAATTGGTACCTTATTTCCAACTTTTCTAGAGAGAAAAAGAGGTAGAGAGCCATATTGGGTAGAATAAAATAAGCTAATGATATATTTGTTTAAATATTAGGATTTTAAGGTATAAAAAATTTACAATTTACCCCTTATTAACGTGGGGCAGGGCGGGGATGGGACAGACCGGGGTGGGGTGGGTCTAAAAAGTGTAAACACATCCCTGCCTTGCCCCATGGTGTGGGTCTAAAATCTCACCCCATCCCCGCCTCCCCACCTTTGCGGGGCAGGGAAAACCTGCGCGGAATGAAGCGGGGAGGGGTGGGTCAAGTAGGGCAATGCAAAATTGCCATCCTTGGTCTCTATATATTAAAAGGATTCAAAAAGTTAGTTATGCCTTCAAAATTGTCAAAATACCCCTAATCAAATTAGGTAATCCTTATTCTTAAAATATATATTAAAAAATAGGGTTTAAATTATAATTCAACAAAATTAAAAAAAAAAAAAAAAAACTACCAAAGAAACTTTTTTCCTGAAAATTAGAACAACTCTATTTAAATATATGTCACGCATGTTTGATACATTGTTTTTTTTAAAAAATAGCATACACTAAACCTAGCAGTTTACTCCATTTCAAATAATAAATTTTAGTTTTTAAAAAATCCCTTCTTGTGTAACCTCACTAATAATAAATAAATTCAAATTGAAAAATTATATTAAACTCAAAATAAAATAAAGAGCCTCATCACACGAGATATAGACCCAACAAACCCACGTTAAAAACCCCAAAAGAAATTTGAGATCCAATTTGCGTAGGTTGAAGAAGTCCCATTTGTTGTTGGGCGAAGATCGAATCATCGGCACATTGCTTCTTTTGATTCTAGAAATTTAATAATTTTGTCTTGGATTTGGGAAATAGGGATTTGGGTAATGGGTAATGGCCGAAAGATGGGTGTGTGATGTTTTGATTATCTTTGGCTTTGGGGAAATAGAAGTGTTTTCAGTTCTAAACTTACAGGTGAAGATTTTCTCAAAAAAAAAAAAAAAAAAAATTTCTCACAGTTGAAGCCGTGTATTTTGGGAGAGAAACATAAATGTTAGTGAGCAAGAGGAGAGAAAGGCAAGAGAAAAAACATTTTTTTTTTTGGTCTAGCCAGGAACAATTGCAACGCTAGTTGTGGCGAGTGTACTCTGCAATGTTTAAATATTGTGAGTATCATATTGAGACTGATGCATGAGTGTTTTTTTTTTAGTCTTTATATATTTGCTGAAATATTAAAATAGGTACACTAATGAAGATCTTATAAGGTAAGTTATATGTCACATTCAACCTTTATTTTAGTTCTTTCTCAAAAAAAAAAAAAAAAAAAAAAAAAAAAAAAAAAAAAAAAACTCTTATTTTAGTTTATGAAGTACGTTAATGATCTGTCTTTCTTGATGTTGAATAAGAGATCTGGAGTTCAATCCTTACCTACACCAAAAACTGATTGATATCTTGGTCTGATAATAAAGAGCTATTATCAAGAGCGGACGCCATAGGTTGAAACTTCTTAAAAAAAATTGATTTTTCTTTTAAATAGGACATACGTGATCTATCATGTGTATTAGTTTTTTTTTTTTTTTTTTTTTTTTAGGGGTGTGCTAGTTGATTTAATCAAAATATTTGATGTCAATTTAATTGTGCGAACTGCCAAGTCAATTAAACAGTACTCTAAATAACTTTTTTTAAAACCTCTGAAATCCAAAAATTACCTAAATTAAAATTAAAAATTAAAATAATCCTTTTTTTTTTTTTTAATATTCTCTTAATGTCCAAAGGAAAATAAAAACACTACTTATGAACATGTTATTTTATTAAGAATCAAGTAGTCCAATAAGTTTGTGTTAAGTACAAACTTAACAACATCTTAGACTCAAATCAAAACATAGATTTTCACACAAAAAAATCTAATTTAAACCTTTATGTCTATGTATCATTTAATATGTACACTTTTACAATATGATATGATTTATACCATACGTATCACTATTGCATACTTTTTTCACTTGATATGATACGCATTACGTACGTATGATATTTACAATTATGGGCTAGACCACAAAAACCTCACTTATGTGTCTATGAGAGCTAGGACTTGGAATTTTTCTTGAAATTTTGTTATGAAACTGGGTTTGTGTGCTTATGAAACCAAATTTTTTGTTGGTTTGTTTATGAGAGCGGGAAGAAAGAAATAAACAATAAAAAAAAAATATTGGTTTTTTATTATTATTTTTTTTTAATATTTTCAAACAATTTTTCCAATAAAAAATATATTAGCTTTTGGCTTAAGAGTAGAGCATAGAATAGAATAGTTTTGTAGGGTTTGAGAAAACAAAGAAAACCATTTTTTCAATTTCATATTCAAGTAAATGAATAAATTAATTTTGTTAAGTTCTAAAAGTTAGAACAATTGGCAAAGTATGAACACAAACTTGTTTAGATATAGATCTTAGAGTCTATAGGATATATTAGACAATGCTCAAGGTGCTATAAGTCAGACAATACTCAAGAAGCTATAGGTTTAGGAATTCGAAACATGCCAGGTTCGATTGATCGAGAGAATAAGTTCGACCGATCAAAAGACGGGTTCTACAGAATTTAATTAAAGCCCATCAAGTGATTAGGATTTCAAATCTATTTCACATAATATTTAAAGAAAACCCTAAGGCATGTTTTGCTATGACTTTGGAGGTGCTCTTTCGAGATCTAAAAGGTACTATACATTCTCCTTTCAAAGTCACTACTGAATATCATTCTCATACCATTAGAACTGGTAGATCTAAAGTTGCTGCTATAAGATCACTACTGCTGATGATCTAAACCTTTGAGTGGGATCTCAAAGTCACAAATGTGGGTGTTTGTGTTCAACAGATTCAAGATAGAAGAGTCCTTAGATTCGAAGCTGCATATGGTCGTGTGAATAAGTTCGACAAGAGGTAGCTTTAGAAATAGAGAAAAATCTATTGTAAATTTCCATTTTATCATATTGAATTTGTTTACTTTGAAGATAGTTAGGTTAAATCCACTCTATGTTTTTAACTTGAAACGGTTGGTTTCATTGGTTTTCCTAGGTCATCATATTACTATCTTCTTTACTTTTCCACACTAAGTAATATGTTTGCATGTATTAAACCTAGATTTGAATAATTAATCTAAGTAACTATTTGGATAATTCATTAGGTTAAATTAATCTGTTTAAAAGGGATCTAAACAGAACAAACAAATTTCTAAATCATTTTTTTCTATATTAAAAATTGGGAAAGAGTACTGTTTCAAGAGAGTGAACAACATTTCAAATGTCAATGGACGGAAGGAATAGAATGAAACAATGTCAAAAGTTAAACTTAAATCGTGTAAATTATATTAACTATAAACTTTATTGTTACATTCTACAAAACCACTTTTTTTATGTTACATTCCACAAAAATTAAATCAGTAATTCTTCTTATTAAAAAAAAAAATAGTTATTCATCAACCCATGGTTAGGTTCCCAATCACGTGTGCCTTGTTAACCAGTTGGGTTTAGTGAAAGATACTCACAAAAATAGTCACGGGCTTTCAATCATGGTTAGGTTCCCAATCACGTGTACCTTGTTAACCAATTGGGCTTAGTGAAAGATACTTCACGGTCTTGTTATGCAACTATAAATTCAAATTTCATACTAAAAACTTTAAAAAGTAAGTATAATAATTAGGTCTAGTGTCTAGTTACACTAAACCTATCTGAACATTAGACTCAATCCAAATCCAAAAAGTAAAAGCCTCTTATAATCGTTATTACTCATTAAAGCATAACACAGTCGTCATAAATAGTAATATCTTTTGGTGTTTTATGTAAAGTGTCAACTTCTCATCCCCATTATTTACCTATCTAAAAAAAAAAAAAAAAAAAAAAAAGGACTACTTGTTAGTCATTGCAAAAGTTGTGGTCATAGAAAAACTGTTATAAATATGTTGTTATAAGCTTTACAATATAGTATTATTGTATACTCTCTTTTTATAAGAAAAACTAAGGTTCAAATCTCTTCCTCATTGTTATAATCATCAAATTTAAAAAATAAAATAAAAATAATTGTCAATCTGTCATGGTTTGGCATAATTAAGAATTCAAGATGGTAACCCAAACCACCCTTGGCTTGATGGTCATTATACAGGTACAAAGTTCTTGTGAGGTGTAAGAAGGTAAGAGTTGGAGTTTAAGTATCTAAAAGAGAGTTTTACAGACAAATACACTTAGATTAAGTTATAGCAGAATTTCTATTTATATATATATATATATATATATAATTTGTAACCGAAACTACTTTTTTCAAGAAAAGGAGTGAATGGCCCCTTAGAATTTCACTAACTAATGAAAAAAGTTTAGTCATTGAACCATTTTGGAGTTCTCTTTTTCTAACCCAGTATGTGATGATTGAAGAGACCATTTTTTTAAAAATAGTTTTAGTCACATGAATTTATTTTTAAATATACATGGGTAGTCTTATAAATCTTCAACCAGTAAGTTAGAAATAATAGCTCTACACTAGGTTTTTTTTTTTTTTTTTTTTTTTTAATATGAGAAGACACTAGTTTGGAGTTAACGTTTATAGTTTTTGTCTGCTTTCATAACCAACTGACCACTTTTTTTGGTTGTGACTTATCTATAACTATTATTATATTTATAGTAATTTTAATTCATTAATAATTTTTTTCTTTAATTATATCAACTGCTTTCACTGTATTAAATATTAGTGAATTTATTTTCTTTGCTAAATTTATTTTTATCTTAGAATCGTGCTTTTACATATGAATGTTGTATTTATGAATTTTATAAATGGTATTATTATTATTATTATTATTATTGGAGTAAATTTATTCTTTGTTTTTTCTATTAGCCTTTTAAAAATCATGAAAATTTATATGAAAGTTGTTCAAATTTCTTTAATTATTTTTTGAGTAAATTTTACTAGTATTTATTATTATTATGCGTGTATTTTAATTAATTATTAAATTGATTACGGTTGGGCCTCGGTTGGACCCTAGTCAAATCTTAAAAACCTTAAACCTCTGCATTTTACGGTTCTTCGAACGGTCCAGCTTTAGAAACCATGGCCATGCCATCATTTACATAATCAAATGACTAAACACTTTGAGAAATGAATTTGCAAGTATTCATTTAATTTCACATAATAAGATTAAATAGCAAGAAACTTGCACTTAGCAAAAAAAAAAAAAATAATAATAATAATAATAATACTAGTCACAACAAGCTTTACAAGCTCTTAGAGCATCAACATCAGTAGATATAAAGTCTTGCAAAATACAAAAAGCACTTCATTTTACACATTTTGATAAATAAAAAAACACCCACATCAGTGAGTGTAAAATTGTGCATAAATACACAAGTGCTACAGTAACTGTACATATATGCACGGTTAGTATAGCTCTTGCATTTAATATTTTACTATTTTTTCTCTCTCCACCTCACTCTCTTTTTTTCTCTCTGGTTTGACTTTCACCTCATGCTCTCTTTTCCTCCACTGATCTCCACTGCTCGCTTGAGTCTCGCCACAGTTGTGCCATTGCCGATCACCTCACTCTCTGTTGCTCACACCGATCACTGCTGCCTCACTGATCGTCGTTGCTTTCACCAATCATCGTTGCTATCTTTTTTCTCTGTTTGATGGTTTTGGGATTTTGATCAGTGGGTTTTGATGGTCCGCTGCTCCACTATTCTTTTGAGTCTCGCCACGACCGTGCCACCACCGATCACCTCACTCACTGTTGCTCAAACAATTGCCACTACCTCACTGATCGCCGCTACTCTCTGATCACCGTTGGTATATTTTTCTTTGTTTAATGGTTTTGAGATTTTGATCAGTGGATTTTGATGGTTTTGATAAGTGGTTATGATGATTTTGATCAGTGGGTTTTGATGGTTTTGATCAGTGGTTTTGATGATTTTGATTAGTGGTTTTGGGATTTTGATGATTGGGTTGATGATGGAGGTTGGCTTGATGATCGCCACTACTCTCTTTTTTCTTTGTTTGATCGATGATGGTGGCTAGGTATTAAGTCAAGAATGAATATTTTATTGAATAAATGTGTAGAATAGACAAACTGATGAGAGTGTTTTATAAAAGTGGGTGTGTAAAATAGAAAAAATATTTTTTTTTTTTTTTTTTTGTAAAATGGACATAAATTATGCATCTACTGATGTAGATGCTCTTAAGCCATCTAAATTCCATAGTAGAAGTACAGTATGGACCGAATAGGACCGATGTGAACTGAATAGGACCAAAATTACCCAATAGGACCAACGTGGACAGAATATGACCAAAGTGGACTAAATAGGACCGAATGAACCCAATAGGACCAAAGTGGTAAGTATGGACTGAATAGGACCAAATAGGACTGAATGAGACTGAATAGGACCAATGGGAACTGAACAGGATGAAAGTGGACATAATAGGAATAATAAGACAAATTAGACTGAATAGAACCGAAGTGGAAAAAATGGACTAAAAAGAACTAAAGTGGACCGAATAGGACCAATGTGGACCAACAAGGACCGAAGTAGACCAAATAGAACCACTGTAGACCGAATAGGACC
The DNA here is from genome assembly GCF_002906115.3 of Quercus suber. NCBI lineage: Eukaryota > Viridiplantae > Streptophyta > Magnoliopsida > Fagales > Fagaceae > Quercus > Quercus suber. Next base: position 226,476 of record NW_027069562.1, read on the forward strand.
GAAGTGAACTTAATAAAACTGAAGTGGACCGAATAGGACCAAAGTAACCCAATAGGACTAAAGTGGATAGAATAGGACAAAATAGGACCAAAGTGGACGGAATAAGACGAAACATACCCAATAGGACCAAAGAGGATAGTATGGACCGAATAGGACCAAAATGGACCAAATATGACCAATGTGAACCAAATAGGATGAAAGTGGACATAATAGGACTGAATAAGTCAAATTGGACTGAATAGAACCAATATGGACCGAAGAGGACCGAAGTGAACTTAATAGGATCAAAGTGACCCAATAGAACTGAAGTGGACATAATAGAACCAAAGCAGAGCGAATATGACCGAACGGACCCAATAGGACCAAAGTGGATAGTGTGGACTAAATAGGACCAATGTTAACCAAATAGGATGAAAGTGGACATAATAGGACTGAATAAGACTAATTGGACTAAATAGGACCGAAGTAGACCGAACGAACCCAATAGCACCAAAGTGGACAGTATGGATCGAATGGGACCGAAATGGACTGAATATGACCAATGTGGACCGAATAGGAAGAAAGTGGACATAAAAGGATCGAATAAGGCAAATTTGACAGAATAGGATTGAAGTGGACAAAATGAATTGAATAGGACTAAAGTTGACCTAATAGGACCAATGTGGATTGAAAAGGACCGAAGTGGACTGGATAGAACCAATGTGGACCGAATAAGACTAAAGTGGATTAAATAGAACCAAAATGTACAAATTGGACCGAGTAGGACCTAAGTGGACAAAATAGATTGAATAAGACTGAAGTTATAGTAACCGTTTTATAGTTGCAGTATTTTTTTTTTTTAATTACTTATTTGTTTTATATTAGGCAGTAAGGGGAAACTTAAATTTTAAAAAGAAAAGAGTAAAAAGGAAACATGTAAGTCTTGTTAAAAAAAAAAAAAAATCACTGATTTAGTGGGAAGTTTAGAGGCTGTGTAATCACTAATTTAAAGGTATTTGAATTTGCATGTTTCTTGTGGTTAAAGGATGAACCTACTAGTTTTTTCTTCTTCTTCTTCTTTTTTCGAAAAATTAAAATTTAGGATAGAATAGTTGGCTTTTTAGGATAGAGATATTTTGTACATCTAAAAGTAGGAGTCCAAACTTGAAAAGTCTCTTAAATAATAGTATAAATTCAAATTCCATAGTAGAAGTAGTTTGTCACTTCTTTCTTGATTGAGTTGATGTTGGAAAATTTAGACATCGGTTGATAGAATTAACAAGTTTTAAACCTAAGTTGTTAATTAGATTTATTATGTATAAAACTTGTTAAAACAAACAAACATCAATATCAAGTCAATTATCATGCACAACGGAAAAGTAAATAAGAGAAGATATGATGACCCAGGAAAACCAATGAAACAAACTAATTTCAAAGTAAAAAACCTAGGGGAAAACCTTCCTGAAAAGCAATTCACTATAGTAAAGAGAAATTTCAAATCTAGTACAAAACCTTTGTCCCTAGACTCTACAATCTTCGTAGATGAACTTACAGCAAAAACCTTCTACCGCTTCAGAACCTCTGAACTCTTCAATATATGAACGCCACCTTTTTGCACAAATCCCAGTACATGACTAACACACCAACTTAAAGAAGATTGTTGGCTGCAAAGTTCTTTAGTTCATCCAGACGATGAAAATCAAAAAGTTCCTTGGTCACAAAACCCTACGGTGTACAAACACAGCAGTTTCTTCAAGAAAAAGATGAACTAAGGCAAATTTTGTCTCTGGTCACAATTTGCATGAACAAGACTTGGCTCTACACTTGTGAAACTGCGCAACCTTTGACGGCCCTCAAAATAATCCTTATATATGTTTAGGATTGTGAGAAAAGAAAGTCTAAACACATACTCACGAATTGGATGAAAAATAGCTTTGAAAAATTGAGTTTCAAAAACCTCGATAGATAACCATCTATCGAGCTAGTCGTCGAGCCATGGGCTTCAACAACTATCGAGCTTTAAAATCCAGCACTTCATTACTTGATTCTTGGACAGACTTGCATGGCTTTAACACTTGAACTTGAAACCTTGTTTCTTGAAGCATTGAACATATCCTAGATCTACCCAATTACAAGTAAAGTGCATTTTGTCAAAGGATTAGCCAATTACATAAAATAGTGACATATGTTCCTAACATTGAATCACATATGTCCTAATAGTTGAAATTCAAACCAAAGGTGAAATTTATGTTTTGCAACCTCCAATCCTAGCGTGCCAAATCAGCATATTAAAAATTTGTGAATAGATAGTGTCACACACAATCACAACTCATCAAAATTCATATACATTCTCTTTCTTTCAGATTGGACAACAACCGTCTTCTCCAACTTCGCCTTTCACCTATTGCCCCCACTGTCCTTAGTGTAGACGCCTCATTTTGTACCCGGATAATAATCTTTAATCCCTGGTCCCAATGATGAGCTTGACATGTCTACAAAAGGTAATTGAAGTAATTTTGATAGTTTTCAAGTAATCACAACCCAAAAGTGCTCAAATTTCTTTGAAAACGATGCTGAAAAATGACATTTGCTCACTGTTTTGGTCATAACTTTTCATCCACAAAGAATTGTTTTTTACGGTTTAGCTCATTGGAAATTATACATCCTGGGCTTCAATTTGAACACATATTTTGCCTAATTTAATCTTGAATTAAGTGAGTTATGATTGTTTGAAGTTGCACCAACTAGGCAGTTCGATTTTTTAGGTTTTAAAACTTCATTTAAGGGCCCAAAGCATAATGTTTTGATGTAGGCCGGCCCATGGACCCTTGAAAACGTCCAAAGATCGTTAAAAAGTATGAAAACCCTAATTTTAACTTATAAATACTCATCTTATACCTCCAATCAAAACCCTAGCTAGAGAGAGCCATTTTTTGACCTCCATCTTCTCAAAAACCCTAATTCTCTTTTCTAAAATACATACACAACACCTTTGCACGTTTTTGACAAATTAAAAAACTCTCTTTAGTTAGTTCTAAGGCAAAAACTATTTTCCCAATTTGATTTCTCAAAACCCTTTTCAAAACTAATCTTGTTTTTGAGTTATGATTACCTATAAACTATTGAAATCTTATTTTACCTTGATATCTAATTGAATCTTATTGTGTAGGCACTGAGGGGATGGTTAAATATCAATCAAGTTTGTATTCCATAGCAAGGTGAGTCTTTCTTCATGGCTTCTCCTTGATTTGGTTATTTTATAATATGTGTTTTTATCATTCTTTATTAATTTATATGTTATTCATGCTTAGAAATACGTTTTGTTTTGTTTGATTTTATTTGTTTTGTCTCATCATGTTTTGATTGGAAAGTTGATATGATTTGATATATTGATGAATATGTTTTGATGTGTTAAGTGTTGTTCTTGTTTGTCGTTAGATCCAATACATGTTTAGGAATAGATTTTGTTTTGTTTATCTTTGATATCTTTGTTGTAATTTTATGTTGTATAGTTTTATATTAGAAGCATGTTAAGTTTGGTTTGATTGTTATTTTGTTACTTACTTTAAAACTGTGTTTCTGGGCATGTATGCGTGTGCGTACTTATGTATGCGTATGCATACTTGTGCCCAGAAATGTAGATTTAGGGTTCTTGCAATTTTGATTGTTTTGCTTAATTCTAGGGTTAGTAGAATAACATGCTTCACTTGCTTTGGTTGTTGAATTGATAATTAGGGTTTATATTTTGGTTGAATCACATGAACATGCATTGATGCATCTGGGGCGGAGCCGGGGGGGTTAAGAGCCCCCCCTAACCTCCCCCAAAACTCCTTTGATATAGGAGTCTAACATCTAAATTGCCCCCCTTAACATATTTTTGGATAAGTCTACCCTTCCTTTGTAAGAGACAAGTTGAGAAAAATTAGAAGATAACTTAATAACGGACTCACAAGAGTGTTTTCTTTTTTGATAAAATATTATGACTCATGGAACTTTGATCTTTAACAATAATTAATAAATAGAATTCAATTATATGAGGGACTCTTGTTGACTGATCCATTGGTTCCTGAGACTTTGCTATTGCTGCATAGTTTTAGAAGTTGGGAAACACTTTGTTTCAAAGCCGTTTTACAGGGGTGCTTCCAAGTTGGCATCCCTAATTATTCAAAGCCTTGAATGTAAAGTGAAGTTAGAGGTTACCCTTGCTAGCTTGCAAGATATGCTTTAACCCTCTAAATCTTATGTATTAGCTTCGTATTCAAAGGTAATTCCCTTGGTTTTAGCCAAAGTCATCTATGGCCAAGATTCCGTCAGTTGAGAGCTTAGTCGGTTGAAGATGTTATGAGTGTTATATCCAAGTTTTATTAAACTAGCAATGCTTTTATTTTTTATTTTCATTCCCTAAAGTCTTAATATTTGTATGAAAAAAAAAAAGAAAAAAAAAAAGCTCAGTGGGTCCTATTTTTAAACTATTGTTTGGTGTAATTCATAGTTTACAATGAGAAGAGTGGTATTTGAACTTGAGATATCTTTGATAAATTTTGCTTCTAATCTTATGTTTTTAATCTCCCCCTCCCCCCCCCACCCCCCCAACAAAAAAACTCAAATTCTAACTCTGCCACTGTGATGCATAGGTGCAGTGGTGCAAAGAGGTAAGTCATGCATAATTACATGAACATGCATTTGATTGGGATGATAAGCATGATATGGTTTATAAACATGATAAATATGCTTGGTTAATACCATGATGCTATGCTTAGATGTTTGGGATATGCTTGATATTAAGGCCTTGTTAATGCTACCATGTTGTGATATGCTTGCTGCCTTGGATGAGATGAGATAGATGTATGCTTGGATTGTGATATGCCATGATAGATGAGTGATTAGGGTTTGGGATGATTGATGCCATGTTGATTGTTAGATGTATGCTAGTGTGTGTGTGGGTATAGATGCAATGTTGAATGTGCCTTTAATAGGGTTAAGACATAAGACATAATGAGAGGAAGCCAACCTTAGGGTTGTGCGGTTTTGGGTGCCTAACACCTTACCAAGACCGTACCTTAACTCCGAACCCATATCTCTAGTAGAAAGATCAATGGTCCTTCATCGAGAGGATGCTATATATATGGTCCCTAGACCATTGCAAAAACTAGCTAGGTGGCAACCCCATTCCATTGTGTCTACACTTAGTGGTGGCTTTATTAGATTTGGGTTATACATAAAGAATGTTCTTATCATTTAACTTATGCTTTCTTGTGGAAAATATGCATAATACACTAGATCTAAAATAATTTCTTCACATGCAATAGAAATGAGAAGTTGAGAGGTGGTGAGGGAGAGACGAAAAACTTGTTTATGTCACTGTTTTCACCCTAAGACCTTAAAATGTGGTTACTATGCTGCTGTTGTATGAGTTTTTGCTCCAAAGTAAGGGTTTTAAGGGTAAAATGTGGCTTGTTTTGTTTAATCTGATTTGGGGGGTTTATATCAAATTTAGGATGCTCTTGAGGACTGGTCTAAGCATAATGGTTGAGGCCATGATCCCCAATAATGTAAAACTAATGGTTATGGCTAAATTTGCTTTGTTTAGGTAAAATGTTAAACTAATGGATTGAATGTGTACTGAGATTCTGAGTGTAATTTGCTTCCTGTAATATTCTCGGGAGCCTCTGTATCTATTTATTGATGTACAGATTATATTATATTTGACAATCAAATAACATGATGTTGTCAGCCTCCTTCAACTGACATTTGACTTGGTCTATGACTGTCCTCTTGTGATACTTCGAATTGAATTTTGCGGATTTATACGTTTGTGTGCACACAACAAAGCGGTGTCGTATAGACAATCTCAGTTGCGCCAAATAGTGTCGTTTCCACTCAAGCAAGTGTTCCCAGTAATGTGGACAATGTTGTCTAAATGTTATCTCTTGAGGATCAAGTGTTTCAAACCGTGTCGGCTTTAGTCTTAATAGATAGTATATTATAGTTATTTAAAGCACTTGTTTCTCACGTTTTATTAGTATAATAAACCACGTGTTTCTCAATCTTCGGCGTTCTTACACAAATTCATCATAAATACCTCATGATATGATAGTCAATAAAGATTGCAACCTAGAAATTAAGGTTTAGATTTTAAAAACTTCCACCCCGTAGAAAATCCTAAAAATAGCAACTTTCCTGGCTCGTGCGGAGTTTCAAAGATACTGAGGCGGCCATGGGCGGCGCCATGTTCGGTTCAAAGGGTTCAGTGAACCCACTGAGTTGGCAAATTTTATATATATATATATATATATAACCCCCAACAAAAAAACTCAAATTCTAACTCTGCCACTGTGATGCATAGGTGCAGTGGTGCTATGAGGTAAGTCATGCATAATTACATGAACATGCATTTGATTGGGATGATAAGCATGATATGGTTTATGAACATGATAAATATGCTTGGTTAATACCATGATGCTATGCTTGGATGTTTGGGATATGCTTGATATTAAGGCCTTGTTAATGCTACCATGTTGTGATATGCTTGCTGCCTTGGATGAGATGAGATAGATGTATGCTTGGATTGTGATATGCCATGATAGATGACTGATTAGGGTTTGGGATGATTGATGCCATGTTGATTATTAGATGTATGCTAGTGTGTGTGTGGGTATAGATGCAATGTTGAATGTGTCTTTAATAGGGTTAAGACATAAGACATAATGAGAGGAAGCCAACCTTAGGGTTGTGCGGTTTTGGGTGCCTAACACCTTTCCAAGACCGTACCTTAACTCCGAACCCATATCTCTAGTAGAAAGATCAATGGTCCTTCATCGAGAGGACGCTATATATATGGTCCCTAGACCATTGCAAAAACTAGGTGGCAACCCCATTCCATTGTGTCTACACTTAGTGGTGGCTTTATTAGATTTGGGTTATACATAAAGGATGTTCTCGTCATTTAACTTATGCTTTCTTGTGGAAAATATGCATAATACACTAGATCTAAAATAATTTCTTCACATGCAATAGAAATGAGAAGTTGAGAGGTGGTGAGGGAGAGACAAAAAACTTGTTTGTGTCACTGTTTTCACCCTAAGACCTTAGAATGTGGTTACTATGCTGCTGTTGTATGAGTTTTTGCTCCAAAGTAAGGGTTTTAAGGGTAAAATGTGGCTTGTTTTGTTTAATCTGATTTGGGGGTTTTATATCAAATTTAGGATGCTCTTAAGGACTGGTCTAAGCATAATGGTTGAGGCCATGATCCCCAATAATGTTAAACTAATGGTTATGGCTAAATTTGCTTTGTTTAGGTAAAATGTTAAACTAATGGATTGAATGTGTACTGAGATTCTGAGTGTAATTTGCTTCCTGTAATATTCTCGGGAGCTTCTGTATCTATTTATTGATGTACAGATTATATTATATTTGAGAATCAAATAACATGATGTCGTCAGCCTCCTTCAACTGACATTTGACTTGGTCTATGACTGTCCTCTTGTGATACTTCGAATTGAATATTGCGGATTTATACGTTTGTGTGCACACAACAAAGCGCTGTCGTATAGACAATCTCTTTTTTTTTTTTGGGTAAAAGACTAAGGTGTTGTTTGGATTTTGAGATATGAGTTAACAAAACTCAGTTTTGTTAACTCATATCTCGAAATTCGTGGGCCCCACATGCATGAAGTTTGTTTGGCTTTTTTTCCGGATGTGAACTCAGTTAACAAATCTCAAAATTTTGAGATATGAGTTATCAAAGTAGGAAACTCCGGAGGGCTTGTTTTCATTTTTTTGAGTTATGAGATTTGTTAACTCATGGCAATTTTCGTAATTATTCAGCATAATTGGGCCCCACAGTCAGAGGGTTGTCCCATCAGTCTCAACTTTACTCCTTCCAACGGTCATAAATCACTTCTCTACACAACCATCTTTTTCCTTTTTTCATTCTTCACTTTCTTCTAAAGAAGCTCCCAAATCCACTGCAAAAGCTCCTCCCAGTCCGGTCTTGCACAGCCATCTGAAGGAGAAATTTGGAGCTGAAGGAAATCTCCATCTGACGTGCTCCTCTGTAGTGGTGTGTTTTGGATACTCTTTTATTTTATTTTGCAAGAGCATCAATAGTAAAGTAAACATAAACAAACTAGAATCTACAGTTAGATGAACTCATCAATCTACAATACTACTTGATACAGAACAAGTAATGAACTTCATGTCAATAATCAACTTAATTCCTTTGCCATTTTCTCACCCATTTATTTCCTCAACAACAACACCCATATGATTTGTAAATTCCAATCTCTACCCAGTACTCCCTTCCCACATGAAATCCCAACCGAAACCTTAAAATTTGAAACAATACCACATTAAAAAAAAAAAAAGTTCATTTTTTCCCTAAAATTTCAAAAAAGATGTGGGAAAAATTCATACACTAGTCTTGGTAATTTTCCTTTGGAGCCGTCGGATTCCTCTTGATGTGAATGCTACCGCCGTTGGATTCATACACTAGTCTCAGAATACTCTCTGTTTCTCTTTGTTACAAGCTTTCAGCCTCATTATCAAAGCTCCAGTGCCGTCGTTCATCGAAAACCCCAGAAAATCAGCAGAAAAAAAAAAAAAAAAAAAGCAATAATGCGCAAGCAACAGAGACAAAGAAAGGGGCATGAACAACACAGAAAAAACAGAGCACAACAACAGAAGAAAAAAAAAAAAAAAAAAAAAAAAAAAACGAAGGTGAGAGGCAAAGAAAAAAACAGAGCACAACCATCGGCGCCGCAGGTCCAGACCGTGATTTTCGTCGCTGGGTTCGTGGAGGGGTTTGGGAGAATAACAGGGGAAAAACGAAGAGAAAATCATTGAAAAACGAAGGGAGAAAAACGGGGAAAAACAAAGAGACAATCACAGGAAAACAAAGGGGAGAGGCAGAGAAAGACAGAGTAAGGGGAAAAAGAAAAAAAAGGAAAGAGGAAAGTCTCTGACATGGGTCAGTGTGTGGATCTCTTTTTTTAAATTTTTTTGGTTAAAACCATAACTGAGTTATATGTGCCAAACAGGTGCGTGTAGAAAATTGGATTATTTTGAGTGATGAGTGATGAGTGACGAGTGATGAGTGATGAGTGAAGAGTGAAGAAAATTGAGTGAAGAGTGATGAGTGATGAAAAAAAAAAAACCAAACAGGGCCTAAAAGTCGTATAGACAATCTCAGTTGCGCCAAATAGTGTCGTTTCCACTCAAGCAAGTGTTCCCAGTAATGTGGATAATGTTGTCTATGAGTCCGTTTGGATAGCACTTATTGTTGCTGAAAGTTGATAAAAACTGATTGTTGCTGAAAACACTGTAGCAAAATAATTTTTAAATGTGTAAATAGTATTGTGGGACCCACTTTTAATATTTTTTAATACATAAACAGTATGTGAACAGTGCATGAACAGTATACGCACAGTACACGCACAGTAAATTTTGTCCCCCCAGTCAACAAGTGCAGCCAGAAGAAAAAAATAAAAAATAAAAAATAAAACGCAACTTAACTTTCAGCAGAAAAACCTGCTATCCAAACACAGTCTATATGTTATCTCGAGGATCATGCGTTTCAAACCGTGTCGGCTTTAGTCTTAATAGATAGTATATTATATAGTTATTTAAAGCACTTGTTTCTCACGTTTTATTGGTATAATAAACCACGTGTCTTTCTCAAAAAAAAAAAATAAATAAATAAACCACGTGTTTCTCAATCTTCGGCGTTCTTACACAAATTCATCATTAAAACCTCATGATATGATAGTCAATAAAGATTGCAACCGAGAAATTAAGGTTCAGATTTTAAAAACTTCCACCGCGTAGAAAATCCTAAAAATAGCAACTTTCCTGGCTCGTGCTGAGTTTCAAAGATACTGAGGCGGCCATGGGCGGCGCCATGTACGGTTCAAAGGGTTCAGTGAACCCACTGAGTTGGCAAATTTTATATATATAATATTTTTTTATTTAACCCTCTTAAAATAAAAATTTAAACACCTTGACTAATTTTTTTTTAAACCCTCCCTTAAAAGTTACCATGACTTTTGAGTGGAGCTGTAGTGTGCCTTTGTATTAGAACTCATTTCCCTCTTCCCTGTGTGTGTATGTTTATTTCTAAAAAAAATAATTAAATAAAAAAATAAACCCACTTGAATTAAGTTTAAATATAATCATCTTAAGTTTAAATATAATCATCTTAATAATATTTTGGTCTTTTTAAACATACATAAAAAAGCCCTACAACAAACCAATTTTATCTAAAATCTGGGAAGGAGATGTTTTAGATCTTAACAAATTCGAAATAATCTAATGGAAAATTCATAGTTTATATTGTACTATCAATGTAAGATTTACATTGTTTTTACATTGATTCTATTGTATTTTTTTATATTGTGTATTTTATATTGTATATTTTTTTGCAAATGTGTACACTGTAATTATTTACAATGTAAACCTTACATTGATTCTAAACAAATGTGTACAATATAATTCACTACAATGTAAATCTTACATTGATAGTTCAATGTAAACATATAATTGTCATAAACTAATAGATAAAAGTATTTTAAGCAATAATAATTAAAATTAACTTAATAACAAAAATTAATACACTCATTTTATTACGAAAAAAATGTCAAATGAACTTATAATTTATTTTTTTATTCTATTGTTAGTACGTACGATATGCAAATTTGTAATAAGGAATCAATGTTGAATACAAGATTAATCTCTTACCCAAAAAAATTCATAGAGCTGCCACTAACTCTAATGTGGCAAACTGTAGATGGTAAAAAGAGAAAATGGTGTAACAAACTATAAGTGATAAAAAAAAAAGATGATGAATTTATGTAAAAATGACAAAAAATTAATTACGGTCAATATGTCATATATATATATATATAGGTGACAAAAGGTATGATAAATGTTGTGGCTTTAGAATAACCGGTTAGGTTTAGGAGTCAAATATTATAATTCGACCGACGGTCGTCTTACCTGACATGATTATATTTCACGTAACCATTGGCAGATGGCAGCAAAGTCAAAATCTATGTCAACTCTTTCATTCACGCCAGCTTTGTTAGCCGTGTGGGACGCGCAATAATCTATATAACGTAGTGCCCGGTTGGTTAATTCAAGGCATTAATCTTATTCTGTGGGATGTCGTAACAAATATAAAATTAATAAAAATAAAACTAATTCTGTGAGAGGAGCAGTAATATTTTCATTTGAGAACCGCTTATTTAATTGAAATTGAAAACTTTTTGTTAAAAGTATGATAGAAAAAAAGGTAAAAACTAGCTGAATTGCATAATAGGACCTATGAAAAGTACTAAAAAGTACTATAGGGACTAGGCCTGTCCACGGGTTGGGTTGGATCGGGTTTGTGCTCAACCCACATCCGACTCGACCAAATCGGGTGGCAAACTTTCAACCCACCGCCGACCAAGAGGATGATCGGTTCGGGCGGGTTGGAACACCAACAAGTGGCGGTTGGGTTCGAGTCGGAGTCAAGATCTGGAAAATAGAGGAAATCCGATGAGAAAACAACGAAAATCGGCAAAAATCCTCTAAGATTTCGCTAGAAATAGCCAAGATCTCGACTAGATCTGGGGAAATCTCACCTGATCTAGCCAAGAACTCAACTAGATCCAGCGAAATCTTGTTGGACTAGCCAAGATCTAGCCAGAAAACATCTCAAAACTCGCCGGAAGATGAAAATCGGCCAAAATCCTTTGAGATTTCACCGGAAATAGCCAAGAACTTGACTAGATCTAGTAAAATCTCGCTGGATCTAGCCAATATCTAGCCAAAAAAACATCTCAAAACTCACTAGATTTATCTAATAATGCTGGAATATTTGTGGGTCGGTCGAATCGGGTTTATCGAATTTTGAAGAAGAAGAACCGACGTCCGACCCGTCAAAGTCGGGTTCTGGAGGAAGCAAACCGTCGCCGACCGTCAAAGAAGTCGGTTCGGTCGGCAAAGGTGGGTGGGTCGGGTCCATCAGTTAACTGGACAACCCTAATAGGGACTTATGAATAGTCTACAATTTAAGGCTATGTTTGAATACAGTATCTATTCTCTCCCTTCTTTTTATAAATTGTGTTTCCCTTTACATTATCACATAAAAAACTTTGTATTTACACAACTAGGTTTCAGAGTGGTTTCTTCATCAAAGATGTTCATTTTTGGTTATCAACTTAATTTATTAACACATTCTCACCCAAAAAAAATAAAAATAAATAAATAAATAAAACCTTAATTTGTGAACAAATCTTTTTTTTTTTTTAATACAAGATAGAAATTCTACTCCAGCCTAATCTAAGTGTATATGTATGTGAAACTCTCTCTTTAAAACTTGAACTACGGCCCTTCTCCCTCCCCCCCCCCCTCAAGCACTTATACTTGTGGAGTGACCATTACGCCTAGGGTGCACGATGGTAATAAACCTTGAATATTGTGTTTATTGCTTTTGTATTTACTAATTTAAGATTTTTTACCTACTTAATTACTAGGTGACTTAAGAATAAATCCAAAATTCAGTAAATAAATCATATATATATATATATTTTTAATAATTTGGTAATTAAGAGAGTGGGGATATGAATTTTAGATATCTCTGTTGAAAAACCATAATGTGCTAACTAGTTAAATTATAAAACTATCTGACAAATATATATATTTTTATTAAATTTTGTAGATGATAAACAACTCAATTTCAAATAATTTTTTTAATTCTTGAATATTAAAAAGTGTTTGGTTCATACTTTTGAACCTTAAATATGCAAATGTGGTTTGGTCCACATAATTGCACTTAGTGGAATTGCCTTCTTCTTTCTTGTTTCTTCTACCTTTTTGTTCTCCTGTCTTCTTCTTCTTCTTCTTCTTCTTCTTCTTCTTTATTATTATTATTATTATTTATTTATTTATTTATTTTTATAGATGCTCTTAAAGCATTTGTTTTAGAAATTTCTTATGAGAAGGGGAAAAAAAAAAGCTTTTTTTTTTTTATATTTTTTTATATTTCTCATAAAAGTAGTATCAAAATTTTTCTAAAATAATTCATTAATAAATATCCTAAAGGCACAAATTAACCAGATCGTTTTTTAGCAGTATTGTTTATTGCATACAATTAATTTTTTGCACAATTTTACACGAACCCTAAAGAGCAAGTTGCTCTTTGGGTGTGTAAAATTATGTTAAAAAACTTGTGTGCTTAACATTTTTTTTTTTTTTTTTTTGAGAAAGTTAGTAGAAGTACGTACGTAAAGAAATGTTTGCAATCAGTGGCAGTTTTGATTAGGATATTTTCTATGGGAGTCAATAAGAAGATGAACCTTAGGTAATAGATGAATCTTGTTACAAATTTTCTCATAGCTGTAGTAAGAGAATTAAAGATAAATTATAAGTTCATTTGACATATTATTTCTTAATACAATGAAAATTAATTATTATTACTAAAATAAAATCTTGGAAATCATTTATTGTTTCTAAATTAATACAATAAACATGCTAATTATTGATGTTAACTAAACTTTAATCATCAATGCACTGAATAATTTCATCTATTAGTTTATTTCAAATTTGTTAAATTCTATTCCCTCAAAAAAAATTGTTAAAATCTAATTTTTTTTTTTTTTTAAGGTTTAAGATTAATAAATTTCTACTTTTGTTGTTGGGTTTACTATTAATTTTTTTTTTTTTTAGAAAACCAAAATATTATTAAAAAGATCATATTCAGAACTTATTTCAGCTCAACTTAAACAAAATTTAGGATCATATATGCTGTTCAAAAATTTTATATTAGGGGGTCAAATAAAAAAAATATAAAATATAAAATATAATTTTTTTTTCCTAGCTCGATCAGGGGTTTCTATTGAACCCATGGACTGTACACGTATCCCACCCCTGTCGGCAGTTTGGTTTTCATGCACCATATCTCAATCTGTTTCATTCTAAAAAGCTCAGTAAAGCAAATAAGCCAGGACGCAAGTACTTGAAAGGTCAACACGCGGAAAAAAAATGTGGATATATGGGAATATGTGAATAGTGAGCTTCGGCTTGAGGTATTAATATGAATTAAGTAACACACATGCATGTAGATGCTCTTCTTTCGCACTCTCACGTCCTACCATCTTCATTGGAAAAACCATGAATCTATTGGGTTTTGTGAAACCTAATTGTTTTTTATCCAGATTATGACCTGACCTAAAATAATATTGTTACAATTTTTAGCGGGACCTTTTCTAAGGCTTAGTTCATGGAGCGGAGGCTTGGACCGATAGGCCCAAGCTATAACGCTCATGGACAAGCCTCCCTGAAAAAATTTTGGCCCGTTTTGTAACCCATTGTTAATATTGTGCGCAAGATATAAAAACCATTGTTTTGGAGATGATTAGAGTTTTATGTTGTTTTTGAGAGAGAAAATTGTATTGTCGCACTCTTTTTTTCTTTTTTTTTTTCTCTTAAGAATAGTGAAATCCCTGCAACTTTGTGGACATAGGCAGGTACTAGGAGTTATCAGATTAATTCTGTCAAAGTCTATTGCACACAATGTTGTGATGGAGAAGAACATAGCAGATCTCATGAAGGCTTTATTTGGTATGTATGAAAAGCTATCAACAAATAACAAAGTGCATCTGATAAAGAAACTATTCAATTTGAAGATGGTAGAGAATGCATCAGTAGCACAACATCTGAATGAATTTAACACCATCACAAATTAACTGTCTTCTATAGAAATTGATTTTGATGATCAAATCCGTGCACTGATCATTTTGGCTTCTTTGCCAAACAGTTGGGAGGCTATAAGAATGACAGTAAGCAATTCTATTGGAAAAGAAAAGCTAAAGTACAATGACATACGAGATCTAGTTCTAGCTGAGGAGAGATGTAGGTGAAACCTTAGGATCTAGTTTTGCCCTAAACCTTGAGACAAGAGGTAGAGGTAATGACAGGAATTCAAATCGAGGCAAAACAAAATCCAAAAATTCCAATTGGAATAGAAGTAAATCTAAATCTGGCCAACAAGTACAGTGTTGGAATTGTGGCAAAGCTAGCCACTTTAGGAGGCACTGCAAAAGTCTTAAGAAGAAGAATGAGGATGATTTTGCTAACGCTGTAATAGAAGAGGTACTTGACAACATGAAAAGAAGATGTTACGGACACAAAGGGAATAAAAATGTAAAACTTAAAACTCCAACAAATTTTTTAAAGAAAAGACACAAATTTTTGTTTTAAAAAAAAAAAAAAAACTCACAATAGTACAAGAGTAACTTTTAATGGCCAAATCACATTGTACCTGTACATTGTATCAAGAGTAGAAAAGAGTATGCGTGTTGTGTGTGAAACTTTTGCAAGAGACATAAGTGTCTCATTATATGAAGAGTAATGATATAAAAGAATCAAATACATCCGCACACAATTATAACTATTTGATAGGGACCATCACCTTCAAGGTACATCATATGACTCCCACATCTCCTAGAAACATGCTTGCAACCATATTTGAAAGCATTTTGATTCTTTTTGCTTTACATATTCTCTACATATTTTTCTTTTAAGCATAAAATGACATAACATGCATGGGCAACTAAGAGAGAAACGAATTATCCAATTATGAAAGCTGAACATCTTTATTTTGCTGTGCAAGTGCTATGCCCTACCGTGCACGGCTTTTATGAATTGCACATAGATGTTTTATGATTGATGAGTTTTAGTGGTGAGATAGTTATTTATGCCTTTCTCATATGATTTTCTAGTCCTTCTTGTCAAAAAGAGTGATTTTAGATATGAAAGATAAGAGATCAATCAAATCATACAAATCACATAAAAAATCCATAAAGCTCACATTGCTTAGTTGTGCGTGAAGATGCTCATCTAAGTTACAAGTGATATAGAGAGAAACTTTATTTCAAGGCCATCCAAAGGTACACAAGTACTAGTATACACAAAACACACCCTGTTTTTGTTTTTGTTTTTGTTTTTGTTTTTTAATTTTTTTTCTTTTCTTAATTTTTCTTTTCTTGAAAGCAAGAAAAGAAATAAAAATTCATATGCAAAAATAAATAAATGCAAAAACAATGCAATGCATGAAAGCATGATTCCAAAAACAGACAAGAAATCAAGCATGAAAGTCCTACTATAGATTGAAAGAATTAAAGCATAGGACAAATAGAAAGACAATTAAGTCTTAGGATCCTTTATTACCCACACAGCACGAGTTTTTGGCTGTGAAGATGAAAAGACACGTGTCCTAGTATGACTACCAAAGGACATAGAGGAGTTAGAATTCTCCTGAAATTGAGTTAAAGAGCTCGAAGCTTTTAATAACTCACCAAGAAAAGGTGTAGGATCTTGAGAAGAAACCTGAGACCTTTTTGACACTTGCTTATGAGGATACAACTTGAAACAATTTGGGTGAGTGTGTCCAAGAACACCACAATGGTGACAAACATAAGTAGTTTTAGAACTACTAGAGTTCCTAAAATGAGGTCTAACAAAGGATTTAGAAGTAAACATATCAGTTAAGGATTTCTTACCTTTATCAACCTTCTCAAATTGAGGCACAACAACAATCTTTGATCCAGAAGCCGTGGAAGAAAAGGGGCCAGAGGAATCAACACATCCTAAGCAAGTCTTATTAGAACTAGGCCTTTGAACAATCAAAACCTCATCAAGTTTTGCACTAGACATCTTCTCTATTTGAGTTCTAGCTTGACTAAGCTCAACCTCAAGATTCTTGATCTTCTTATTTAATAAGGTGTTCTCCACAATAAGTCTCAACTAACCTTGTAGTCTCATCTAATTTGACTAACATATTAGCTTTTTAGGTTTTTACCTCATTAAGCTCTTTTCTACAGAGATGGGAAGTCTTTTAAGATTTTATGTATTTAGTGCATAGCTTATCATATGCTTCCTGAAGGGTCAACTTCTCGGGTACTTCATCATTAAAAGAATCCTCACTATCACTAACATTCTCCACGATTACCTTATCAGTTGTGGCAGCAAAAACCATATAATTACTACATTCATCCTCATACTCATCAGAAAGACTACTCTTAGTATCACTTAAGGTGGCAACCAACACTTTACCTTTTGATTTCTTGGTCTTTTCCTTCATACAGTAGTTTGGGCACTCTATCCTCATATGACCAAAACCTTTATACTCATGGCATTGGATGAGAGGTTTTTCACTCTTACCCTTCCTAAAAGATTCAGATTTCTTAGGAGCTTTGTTTTTATCCTTTTTTCTATATTGGAGAAGCTTTCAAATCTTCTTAGCTATGAAAGTCCAGTCCTCATTCTCATCTTCATCTTCAAAGTCATCACTCTCTTCCTCTATACCCTTAAGAGCCATGTTCCTACTCTTTCCACCTTTTCCTATTTTACCTAATCCTATCTCATAGGTTTGAAGGTTCCCTACAACCTCAATCAAAGGAATTTTATCAATGTCCTTTGCTTCTTCAATAGCAGTGATCATGACAAGGAGTCTTTCAAGTAGGGACTTAAGGATTTTCATAAAAATTTTGGGTTCTACTATAGATTCTCCAAGATTGAAGGCAGAGTTTACAATATTCTTGAGTTTAGCATAGAACTCATCAAAAGTCTCATCTTCCTCCATCATTATTTCTTCAAAATTGCTAGTGAGTCTTTGAAGCTTAACAGTCTTCACTGCCTTAGTACCTTCATAGGTGGTCTCAAAAATGGTCCATGTTTCCTTAGCAATTTTAGTGGATTATATTTTCTTGAACTCCTCATTGGCCACACCACTAAACAAAGCATTCAAAGCCCTACTGTTGAAATTTGCATCTTTAATCTTGCCATCATCCCAAGTAGTTAGGGGATCACTTGGTTTCTTCCAACCAACTTCAATAGCCAACCATACTTTTTCCTTAGGAGTTTGCAAAAAGCTTTTATACGAACTTTCTTGTATGCATAGTTAGTACCATCAAACAAAGGAGGAATCAAAAGAGATTGTCCATGATCCATGACAACGAGAGTCAAGGTTCACTCTTATGAAATTAATCCAATAAGAGTGTACTTGCACTGATACCACTTGTTGGAAAATTTAGACCTCGGTTAATAAAATTAACAAGTTTTAAACTTAAGTTTTTAATTAGATATATCATGAATAATCCTTGGTTAAACAAAAAATCATCAATATCATGCCAAAATCATGCACAGTGGAATAATAAATAAGACAAGATATAATGACTTAGGAAAACCAATGAAACAAACTAGTTTCACAGTAAAAAACCTAGGAGGAAACCTTCCCAAAAAGAAATCCACTATAATAAAGAAAAGTTTCAGATTAATACAAAACTTTTATCCCTAAACTCTACAATCCCAGTAGATGAACTTACAATAGAAACCTTTTACCACTTCAAAACTTTGAACTCTCCAATATATGAACGCTCCACCCACAATCATAATTGGAACCTCCAAATGACTTTGAGAACCTCTTGAATGTTTTCCTCATAGTAGCAAGTCTGTGCTGGTTCCTATGACTTCAGTTTCTTCACCAATGGAATCTTCAGATCTACATAGAAACTCTTTGGTTTGGTGAAATAGAGAAAAATTGGTTACAAAACCCTAGCTGCATAAACAGAGTGTTTCTCTCTCAATTTGGGCTTCAAACAAATAAGTTATGGGCTTTTTTGTGTTGCTAATTTTTTCTAATCCGCGAAACTTGATCTATCGAGCTCTATCGAGGAGACAGTAAGTTTCAGCTTCTATCGAGCCGCTATCGAGGTACATGCTGAAAATGTGCCAAAAATGTGTTTTTCTTGAACTTTTCTTAAGCAAACTTTGTGTCTTCAACTTGGTCTTCAATTACAACTGAAAGATAGATCAAAACTCAATAAAAGACACATAATTTAGCATGGTTTGACGATAACAAA
Organism: Quercus suber; assembly: GCF_002906115.3. Taxonomy (NCBI): domain Eukaryota; kingdom Viridiplantae; phylum Streptophyta; class Magnoliopsida; order Fagales; family Fagaceae; genus Quercus; species Quercus suber. Next base: position 245,357 of record NW_027069562.1, read on the forward strand.
ACATATGAACCTAATAAGTATTATCAAATAAATTATTGATAATCATATATGAAAAAGGAACTAAACATTCTTTTAAATCTAAAAAATCATCAATGATTGAATCTCATGGACAACTAATTATAATTACTAAGAAAATATAAGAATGTGAGCAATTTGCATAATTATTCAGCTACACTTGCCTACTACCCCACGCCGATTGTTACCACACTACCAACAGTGTTAACCAATCAACTACTTCTACTAACTTCCCACTACTTTTTCATAGACATGGCAAAACGGGCGGGTTGGGTCGGGTTCGCGTCGGGTCAATCAGGTTGCAGGTCAAACGGGTCACGGGTAAAAAAACGAGTCATTTTAAGCAGGTTAAAATCGGGTTCGGGTCAATCGGGTTCGGGTCAGGTCAGGTCGGGTCGGGTTGACCCGTATTTTTCACATGAATTTTTTTATTATTTAATTTTTATAAAGAAAACAACATGTTTCTGCCACTTGGAAAGTTGTGCAACAAATTAATTGATATAAAATGCATTATTTTGAATTCACCACTTATATCAAGAACGAATTCAGTTAAATTTATTAATACTTATTCAATAATTTTAAAATTATACAAATCCTAACATTACTATCTAAAACAAAATAACACAAAGATAAGTAAAACAAATACACAAGTTTTATTTCTACACAATATCAACATTCCAAAATATAAAACAAAATTACAAATGACTTATTGGATAACTCATTTGATAAAGAATAAAAACATATAAGAAATTTACAATCTTAAAAATTAATTTTATAATCTATTATCAGTTGTAGTTGATACTCTATTTCAATTTGAGATATACTTTAAAATTTGATTGCTTGCTTATTTATACAAGGTTTCTTTTATGAATATCATATTATTGTTAAGCAACACACAATATAGGAAATATCATAATTTATTTTGAAAAGCCGTTTATTTTGGACATAAATTATTAAAAAAATAGGTCTAAGTATTCATAATTTATGCTAATTTGATATTTTAGCTTCACTATTTTCACACTTGTGAATGTTTCTCACATGTTTACAATTTTAAATCTATGTTTTTAACTCTACTGTAACCAGATAATCTTGGCATGTACTTTGTTATTTGATATCTAAAAATATTTACTCATTACAGAATGTTCAATAATTTATCTTTCAATTAATTTGCATGTAGTTATGTAAATGTATCAATTGTTTCCTTAAAGCTCACAATAAACAATTAAACCAATATTGTCTTAGTTTTACTATTTTTTTACCCAAAAAAAAAAAAAAAAAGTTTTAAAAAAATGGTTCGGGTTTGGGTCGGGTCACGGGTTGGGTCGGGTTGACCCGCAAAAAACACGGGTCAGGTCACGGGTCAACCCGTTTTTGCTTCGGGTCAAAAAAAATTGGGTTCGGGTCGGGAATTTTTCGGGTCGGGTCGGGTTGGGTCAAAAAATTCTGACCCATTTTGCCATGTCTACTTTTTTATTACCAAATCATCACTAACTTTACTATCTTTAGTAACTATCTCTATATAATATAAACTATAATAGGTCACACAATCTTGACAGCAAATAATTTACAACATATCTCAGTATAAAATACAGTCACACATAAAAGACAGTTTCTGAGACAAAGAGATACAGAAGTCAAAACACATAAAATCAGCATGGAAAGAGAAGAAATACTTGCAATGATGATGGAGATCTAACCTTTTCCTTTCAAACCCTCTTCTCACCTCTCATGTCTTAATCAATAACCAGTTAGATCTCCACAAATGAAGAGAGAAGAAATACTTGTGGTGAATGGGTGAAGTATAAATACGTGGCTACTGGTGATGGTGGTGAGGCACCAGCTTATAGATTCTCTTCGACCCTCTCTCTTCAGTTCATCTTATTAATTACGGGATAAGTTACATAATTAAATGGTTTTTCTTTTTTATTTTGTTATCACAGGCTAAAAATGGGCTTACTTATTTTGTTAAAATTTTTAATATTGTTTGGGCTGAAATGGATTTTATTTGGGCTAATATGTGGTGTTGTTTGGGGCATTTTTGGGCTCAAGGGGCAAGATTTTGGGGCTGATTTGTGTTGGTGTTTAAGCATTTTCTTGATTTAAATGGCCAATATTTTGGAGAGGAGTCCAAATCTTCTGTCCTACTTTTCCTACTCCACTCTATACTCTACCAATAAATATTTGTCACGTATTCATCTAATTAATTAAATACTATAATTATTAACTTATTAATACTACAGTTATTAATTAATAGTAATATTTAATTAATTAGGTAAACACGTGGCAAGTATTTATTGGTGGAGTATATAGTGGAGCAGAAAAAGTGGGACAAAAGATTTGGACTCTTCGGAGAGGGGGGTAGGTTTAATTTTTTCTTGGGCCTAACTTTTAATTCCAGCCTATTATATATATAATTTTTTTTTTCAAAATCTTAAGGGCGGCCATTGCCCCCAAGGTCAAACTACAGCTTTGTCCATGATTACAAGATTATGGGTAAAAATACCAAATATTACCAAAAATGATAAAATTGAGTAAATGGAAAATCATAAACTATTAACCTTAAAGGTTGTCCCAAAACAAGCTTGCTCTTATTTTGACTTTTGAGCAAAAAGTTATTAAAGAAACAAAAATTACTATAGACGGCAAAATCACAATTTTCAAGGGCTAAATGGAAGAATTTGCCAAAATCTATCTCGTGGCAAGGTGACGACTATTGCTCAAACGACCATTTCCCTTCAGCCTGCCAAATTTCATGTGATTTCGACTTCATCGCCCAAATGATTTCTACTAGTGTCTTTTTGCCTCAAGCAATTTCAAGCTCGCTTGAAAGCCTAGAAAAGTCATGGCGGTCTGTTCTACATCAATAAGAAAGAATTAATAATAGATTTTTTTTAAAAAAAATATATATATATATATATTAAAAATAAACTAAATTTTATTTTAAATGATATTTAGATTTAAAAAGTAATTTGAATTCTTAATGATTTTTTCAGATGGGATATCAGTGTGGTGAAAAATCTTCCCAACGTATGAAATTGAGCTTCCTAGCGCTCTATAACACAGTTAATGAGATGGCATATGATAATCTTAAGGAGAATGAAGAAGACAGCCTTCCATTCCTAACAAAAGCGGTAGAGATATATGTAGCCATTTAATCGTTTCTTTTAATGAATAAATAGCATGTAGGTTTTCCTTTATAGTTAATGGGTGTTCTAGTTTATTTGATAACAAAGCCGTTAATGCAATATGTTGCAAGCCTACTACAACTTTATAGTAATTTTTTTAAAGTGCTAGGATCACAAAAAAATTTACAATTTTTGCTGCAGTTCTCAACTTTTTTGTGGTCTTATTTATGCTTTTATAACACACACATGCACTTGCTAATACATTTTCTCGATTTCATAAAGAAAGGCATTTTAATATATATATATATATATATTGAAACCTCAGTAGTTGTCCAAGGACACGTTAATAATTGCTTTCAGTTAACACATAAATAGCAAGTGGAGGAATCTAATGCATGCATCCTGTATGTTTTACTTTAGTGGGCTGATATGTTAAAAGCTTTCCTCCAAGAAGCAAAGTGGAGTTACACAAAGATATGCCAACATTCAGGGACTATCTTGACAATGCATGGGTATCAGTATCTGGGTTGTCATGCTAGTTCATACTTATTTTTTATTGAACCAAACTGTCACAAAGCAAGTACTTGGGGCTTAGAAAAATACCACGATCTCTTACGTTGGCCATCCATGATTTTTCGACTCTTCAATGATTTGACTACTTCCGCAGTATTAATTCTATTTTTTTTTTTACCACCCCCATGTTGTTCTTTTTTGTGCTAAACTGGATTTTAAAATCTATATCATAGTTGGTAAGATTACTTTACATTAATATACTTTGTCGTTTGTTTGAAAAACAGGCAGAGTTAGAGACTGGTAAAACTGCAAATGCAATCCATTGCTACATGCGTGAAACTAGTCTTTCAGAGAAACGTGCTTGCAAAGACATCAGAAATATGGTTGACAGAACTTGGAAAAAGATAAATGAAGAGCAAGTAGTCGATTCTTCATTTGGAGAACCGTTTGTGGAATTAGCAATCAACCTTGCTCGGACTGCCCAATGCACATACCAGTACGGAGATGGGCTTGGGGCCCCAGATGAGATAGCGAAGAACCGAGTGTTATCATTGATGATAGAACCTGTTTCACTAATTTAGAGATAAAATATGTGTGGTCTATGTCTGAGCTTAAGGTAAAAATTGTAAACTTATCGATCGGCCCAAGTCAATAGTGGCTACGAAATGGGTGCTAGAGGGTGCGGTGGATGGAGTTTGGGTCTAATATTTGTTCTTTATGTGGAGAAGTTAAATAAATAAGGACAAGAGTATCTGGGGTTCATACTTCAAATTGATTAAGTTTGATATTGCCTAGTGCTAAGCAATATGGCCTACGCAATAAATGGAGAAGACATTTAAACTACTAGATTGATGAATGTGGCCTAGATTGATGAATGCTAAGGATTTAGTTTCCATTTAGTCACACAAAATTTAAAATCTCATGCTGGGACAATGGTATTAATTTGTAATTTAATAGTAAAAAAATCCTGAATGATGGGATAATGGTATCTAGCCCTTTGTATCTATTTTTCTTTTTCTTTTTTTTCATTTTTCTAGGTATTTTTATACTTGAAATGAAAATTCTAGAAACTAAGAACTAAATAAAATAAAATAAAATAAAAATCCTGTACAAGATATTTATGTACGTACAGGATTTTTTTTTTTTTTTTTTTTATATACAGGATTTTTTTTAGCTTCTAGAATTTTCATTTCAAGTATAAAGCCTTTATGTATGACAGAAATTCGTCTTCTCTGCAGCAAAAGAAACATAACTCAACCCATTGTGTTGTAACGCACCAGCCCTTAAAAAAAAAAAAAAAAAATCAGATTTTTTATGGAGCCACACGTGACCCCACCTACTACCCTTAATTCCTCACCATTTATTTTCTCTCAAAATTAGGGGTGTGGAAAAAACTGAAGAACCGAAAAAACCGCTTCAAACCGACCGAAACCAAACTGAAATTCTGGTTCAGTTTCAATTCGGTTTGGTTTTGGTTTTATTATGTAAAAAATCAAAAATTTCAGTTCGGTTTTCGATTGCTAATTTTAATACACCGAACCGACCGAACCGAACCAAAATATATTATTATATATTATTATTTTATATTTTTGACTGAAGAAGGTAGGATAGTAAAAGTACAAAAGTTATAAAGAAGTATAAAAGGGTCCTGAGCTTACAACTGACTGGGCTCAGAACAAGGACATGCTAACCAATATAATACTCCAAGCCTGACAAGATAATATATAATACTGAAGCACTGGCAGGAAAAGGCTGCCAAAACCAAATAAATTATATCTTCATGTCGGTCATCAGTGTTTGGTATTCAAAGAGAAGAGATTTTGCACCACGTAAAACAGCCTCTGGGTGAGTTTGTATATTCTCAAAGTAGTGCTTAAATATATAATATTTAGTAAATATTGACTCTAACTGATCAGTGAGATATGCTTTGGCTATTCTCCCAAAAAAAAAAAAAAAAAAAAAGATATGCTTTGGCTGGCAGCTTTGTGTTGGGCAATGGACCCTATCAACTATCATTTCATTTTAACATAACTCAGTGATTAACAATTGGGCAGTGGGCCTCCATCATTTCATTTCAAAATTCAAAAGATGTGGCCAAATAAACTAAGTAAACAAAGCATTTTAAAACTCATTAGACTAATTACCTATAATTAAACTAAGTAAATATCTAATTAAACTAATTACACTAAAATTAATTAGAGTATAAAATCAAAAGTTAGATATCCCTACTCTCCATACCCCAATTTTTCAAATTTCACTCTCAAACTTTCCTCTCTCTCACGTTCAAACTACAAACAGACTCATTTTGGCCTCCACTCCACACTCCCTCTCACGCCAATCTGCCTCTACCGCCACCACTCGCTGCCCTCCCCACGCCACCCTCTCTTCTTCTTGTGACTGTAGCTGTGCGACGAAAATGGCATTAGTAGCAGGGTCTCCACCATCACTGCCACTCCAAGACAACGTCAATGCCGAGCGCTTTCTCCAGGAAGCCGAGGACCATCTCCGCAAAGTCATAGAGGAGCTCCAAATCTATTNGGCTCTTTTAAAATTATCGTCTTAGGCCTCAAACCATCTTAGGTTTCCCTGGATGGGGTAAGTGATATAGGACACAGTTTAATATTTAATTTTGTAATTATTTAACTTTAGTGTTTTTACATAATTTTTGTTATTTTAGGTTTAGGTGATTTATTTCCTTGTTTTAGGTGTTATTAATGTTTTTTTAGTCAAATTAGAGTTTTATAAGCTTACGTAGCTGTCTTAGGGTTTGCTAGCCACCTTAGGTTTCTTTTTTACTATTTAAATGCATTGTAGCCTCCAAGGGCAATTCAGTTTTCAGACTATTATCAATAAACATAGACATTTTGTCAATTTTCTTCTCTGGTGGATTCCAATTTTATCATTTAATAGATTTAAGGAACCCTCATGGATTAAAGCTTTACTACCCAAAACTAATAGCTTAGTTTCTGTTCATCAAAGAGAGTATCGTGTGTGCTTTCTTCAGACTTCCATGACATTAGTTTGTATCAGAGCCTTGACATACCCTTGTCTGATGGCTAACCAGTGAGATGGTGACCACCACAACAATGATGGTGGTGATGTCATCAACAACCCAATCCTCACTAGGGCTAAGTTTTATGCTACACTTTATGATAATTCAAGTTTCGAAACCAAATCAAGTCATTAAAGCATTCAAAGTATTTGTTTATTTGGAGCTGAAGATTTCAGATTTCAACCATCAACTCGACGACAGTTTGCTTTAGGTGAAGGGGTCTGATGTAGGACATAGTTTAATATTTAATTTTTGTAATTATTTAACTTTAATATTTTTATGTAATTTTTGTTATTTTAGGTTTAGGTGAATTATTTCCTTGTTTTAGGTGTTTTTAATGCTTTTTTTAGTCAAATTAGGTTTTATATACTTCGTAGCCGCGTTAGGATTTGTTAGCTGCCTTAGGGTTTCTAGCCACCCTAGGCTTTCTTTTTTATTTAAACACATTGTAGCCTTCAAAGGCAATTCAGTTTTTAAACTATACATTTTTCAATTTTCTTCTCTAGTGGATTCCAATTTTATCACCTTGTGGATTCAAGGAACCCCTCGTGTATTCAAGATTTACTACCAGAAACTAATAGTTTAGTTTCTATTCATCAAAGAGAGTATCGTGTGTGCTTTTTCAGGCTTTCACGATGTCAGTAAGGGTTAGGGAGGATTGAGAGATCTTGTGGATTCAAGGAACCCTCGTGTATTCAAGATTTACAACCCAGAAACTAATAGTTTAGTTTCTGTTCATCAAAGAGAGTATCTGTGTGCTTTCTTCAGGCTTCTACGATGTCAGTAAGGGTTAGGGAGGATTGAGAGATAGTGTGGCCAAATCAAAGGTAGAAGAGGAAGAATACAAATTTTGTCATGGCTAGAGGTGAGTTTGTATGCTCTGATACCATAATTGGATTGAATGTGTAATGAGATTCTGAGGGTAATTTGCTTGTTGTAATATTCTTGGGAGCTTCTGTATCTATATACTGACGTACAGATAAGATTACATTTGAAACAAATAGCATGATGTTATAACTCCTTCAACTGACATTTGACTTGGTTTATGGCTTGCCCTCTTATGATGCTTGAATTGAATTTTGCTGATTTATGCGTTTGTGTGCACACAACAAAACGTTGTTGTATCAAGAACCTCACTTACGCTCAACGGTGTCGTTTCCACTCAAGAAATGTTCCTTGTAATATGAACAATGTTGTCTATTTTATATCTTTGAGGATCAGTTTGTGTTTCAAAATGGTGTCGCTTTTAGTCTTAACTAGTCATTGACCCGCAGGTTGCACGTGATAATATTTTTAAGGTGGTTTCATTAATTTATTTATTTTTTTTATAATTTGGCCTAATTTAATAAATAGTAATGTATTTCATAATCATATTTTCTTTATTATAGGGATAATCATAAATGTAATATATATAATTTATGTTGTACCAAAATGAAAACAATACAACTTTTTTCAAGAAATCAAATGGTAAGTTAGCAAATATTCATTTTTTAATAAAATAAGTCATAGAGGAGCTCCAAATCTATTTGATCATCGGTTCTCATCTCAAGAGTCAAGACTCACGGTGAGTCTCTTTTGAAAATCTTGATACCCTCTCTCTGTTTTGTGTTTTGGGTTTTGTTTAATACTGAATCTGAATCAATAAAGTTATGGCTTTGAAAATAGTGAATCAAGATCAAGATGTTTATTTTTTCAAGTTTTATTTGCAAATAAAGTTAGGGATTTGAAAAAATGATAACCCACGTGCTTGGTTGAATCTCTGTAGTGTAGTAACAACGTACTGAATACCGCATTTTTTTTTTAAAAAAAAAGCCCAAACATAAAATTTTTGGAAAAAAAACCAAAGGCCCAAACTCCAGGCCCAAAAACCAAAACCGACCGAAACCGAAACAAACTGAAACCGATGGTTTTTCAACTATTTCTGTCGGTTTCGGTTGAGACTTTTACAAACCGAAATTTTCAGTTTCTTTTGGCCGGATAAAAAAAAAACCGATCGAACCGAACCGATTATAGACCTACTCAAAATATCTCACTCTCTCCCTCTGGGCCGTCCATCTCACTTCTTTTCTCTTTTCTTTTTTTTCTTTTTCTCTCAAATACTCTTCTTACTCCCTCACAGTCTCCCATCGGTGCCACTCCATATCACCATTTTCACCATCATTTTTCCAACAAGATCATCGAAAAATCCTTAAGAATCTCTAAACATTTTCACATATTTTATTTGAAATAAAAATTTCTAATTTTTTGGTGAGTTTTACACTTTTACTTGAGGCTATTTTAATCTAAGCTTTGATAATGATATTCATGTGATTTATGACCTTTGAAAGTGATATTCATGTGTTTATATGTATGGGTTTTGTATTGGAGGAATTATTTGATGAGTGGGTTTATAGTTTTTACAATAGTGGTTATCTAAGTGGTGAAAATGTGGGAGTTTTGGATTTTTAATGTGAAATAATGGTAAATATAATTTTTATTGATTACTAGTCATTGACCCGCAGGTTGCACGTGATAATATTTTTAAGGTGGTTTCATTAAATTTATTTTTTTTTTAATTTGGCCTAATTTAATAAATAGTAATGTATTTCATAATCATATTTTCATTTATTATAGGGATAATCATAAATGTAATATATATAATTTATGTTGTACCAAAATGAAAACAATACAACTTTTTTCAAGAAATCAAATGGTAAGTTAGCAAAAATATTCATTTTTTAATAAAAATTATTCATAACAATTTTTGTATCTAAAAAGTATATAAAATTTTGAAATTTTTTTTTTAGTCTTAAACAAACTTTCTCAAACCCAACTTTTTCTACCTTACAATAAAAAACATTGAGAAACATATCTAGAAAATTTTATAAAAAAAAAAAAAAATCAAGAAAACTACAATTCAAAATAGAAAAGAAAGGAAAAAATAAAACTCACATCAAAGTAAAACTCCTTCTCTTTAATATGTAAAATATATCAAATATGATGTAATCAATCAAAATATCCAATGCATAATCAAATTCAAAATTTTTAATAAGGCTTTGAAGTAATGCAATAGAAATATGTCGTTGTTTCCAGGCAAAAGTGTGGGTTATAATCTAATCTAACATCTAATCCAACATGTGAAAAATAAATAGATAAATAAATAATTTTAAACACATAATTGAATTTGTTTTCTTAAAAATCTCAAATGATACACTAATGAGATAATGATATTGATAAACACTTAAAAAAAATTACTCAAATATCTAAGAACATTATATAATAAAGACATAATAATTTTCTGCTAATTTGTTAAACAAAATATTTAGAAACAATGAAAGGATATTGCACAAAGATCATTTTTGTCAATATATATTCTAGACAACATATTGTCTAGACCATATCCTATTGTTTTCCAAATAAACTAAAACCCGACAACAACACAAAAAACACGCAAAACGTGGATACAAAACGTTATCCAAACACTCACTTAGTGTTGTAAATAAAATGATAAAAAAATATTTGCATCAAGGAACCTTATATATTGACTAATGACATGAAACAAATTATGAAATGCAATATGTTTGTTAGTTTTCCTAGATCTATGATTAAATGTCATTCAAAAATCCTAGATCTACACCTTGCTCCATGCAAAAAAAGAAAACGTTTTATTTATTTTGTTATGAGAAACATGATTGCATGATAGAAAATCCCAGATCTGATTTTATATGAAAAACTATGAATTATATTTTTAATAGAAAATAAGATCTAGTTTTATGATGCAAGAAAGAATGAGTTTTATAAAAATAATTTCAGATATGTTTTTGAGATAGAAAAAAAAAATTCATATCTATTTTTGAGATAGAAAACAGAAGACTGAATTTATAAAAGAATTTCATATTTGTTTTTGAGATAGAAAACAAAAGAATGAATTTACAAAAAGAATTTCAAATTGGTTTCAAGTGAAAAATAAAAACAAAAACAGTTTGTCCTGCAATGATCCAGTGATAATTAAGACTGGTTTGAAAAAAGGAAAGGGAAAAAAATGACAATATGTAATTAGCATCTAAATTAACAAACACTTACAATGTGCATTCTTACTATAAAAATTAATGCAACCAAACATTTGGATACAATGCATAGACATTACAATTAATCCTAAATTAAGACGTTGATTGCAAAATTTTGTAGTTGAAGATATATATTACAAAATATCTATAGTTTAGGTGTCTTATCTTTTTCATTCATTAGAAAATCATTAAGTTTATGAGTTATGTACAGGATGAATTAGATAATAGGAGGTATAGTGGCTAGCCTTTTATCTTTTCATTTTTAGTTATAATAAACCAAAAGTAGAGTTTTAGAAAACACAAATATTCATCAATCTAAGGTAGAAAAAAAAATTCAACAAAAAATGAAAAAAAAAAAAAAAAAAGAGAGAGAANAATATGACATATTGTTAGGTTCTAAGGTCTTAGGATTTTATGTATTTAGAACTCTAATTTGTAATGTTGGCAAACCATGATCAAAACATTGTATTTAGTCTTATTTAGACTTGCTCAAAGTTGGTTTAATATTGTAAAGTTGGAATCGAGTGGCTGCAGAAGTACTTGGGACTTTCGGCCTGGCTCGATCGATCGAAGAATAGACTCGATCGATCGAAAATCGCACAGGTTGAATTTTCTGCAGAATTTCCAACTCAGCCCTACTTCATTAAACGTTTAGGGTTTCATGTTTTTACCCTAGGTATATAAACAAAACCCTAGCCACGTTTTTGGAGGTTGTCCATATTGTATTATTGCTCATACATTGCTGTTTTGTGTGAATCTCTTATGAGATCTTTGAGGAGCTTTCCTTTACACAAAACTTAGGGTTTTCATGGTAGAGATGATTTCAACATCTTGAAGATCATTACTGTTGCAACCATTGGAACTTAAAAGAAAAGCAAGCGGGGAGCTTGTAGCTGATTGAGGAATTCAAGAAAGAAGTAGTCCGTGGATTCGGAGCCTGCGCGTGGTCGTGTCAGGAAGTTTTACTGGTGGGTAGCATTAGGAAGTCGAGCGGGGAGCTTGTAGTCCTTCTGTAAGAACTTCAATTCTTTCATAGTGAATTCTGTTATGCCTTGAGGATCGGTGGGTCAAATCCTCCCCAGGTTTTTACCGAGTGGTTTCCTGGGTGATCATATCTTGTGTTATTTATTTTCCGCTGCTTTATATTCTTGATATGATTGTTTGGATTGTTTTAACCTAGAATTGCTTAATTTGACTAAGTAACAACTCGGCTAATTAATCTAGGCTACGCAATCTGGTTGTTTAAGGGGTCTAAATTTCCAACACATATTATAATATGATTTTTCTCCAAATTATATCAACAAAAAAAAATTCATTAGAAGTATTTAGAGTCTGTTTGGATACTGCTTATTTTGTTGAAAACTGAAAACTTATTACTAAAAATATTGTAGCAAAATAATTTATAAGCTAGCTGATTTTTTGGGCTGAAAGTATTGTAACTTCAGCAGAATGGTAATGTGAACAGTACAAAATAATTTATCTACGTTTTTCATCTTTTTGTGGGTTTGTGAACAGTAACGTGAGACCCAGTTAATTTTCAACCAAACACGCAAAACGTGGATACAAAACGCTATCCAAACACTCACTTAGTGTTGTAAATAAAATGATAAAAAAATATTTGCATCAAGGAACCTTATATATTGACTAATGACATGAAACAAATTATGAAATGCAATATGTTTGTTAGTTTTCCTAGATCTATGATTAAATGTCATTCAAAAATCCTAGATCTACACCTTGCTCCATGCAAAAAAAGAAAAAACGTTTTATTTATTTTGTTATGAGAAACATGATTGCATGATAGAAAATCCCAGATCTGATTTTATATGAAAAACTATGAATTATATTTTTAATAGAAAATACAGATCTAGTTTTATGATGCAAGAAAGAATGAGTTTTATAAAAATAATTTCAGATATGTTTTTGAGATAGAAAAAAAAAATTCATATCTATTTTTGAGATAGAAAACAGAAGACTGAATTTATAAAAGAATTTCATATTTGTTTTTGAGATAGAAAACAAAAGAATGAATTTACAAAAGAATTTCAAATTGGTTTCAAGTGAAAAATAAAAACAAAAACAGTTTGTCCTGCAATGATCCAGTGATAATTAAGACTGGTTTGAAAAAAGGAAAGGGAAAAAAAAAAAAAAAAAAAAAAAAAAAAAAAAAGAGAGAGAAAGAGTACCTTTTTTTGATGGAAAAACTATACATAGAATGGAAGAGAGTGACAAATTTATAGTAAGAGTTTGGCAATAAGAAGAGCCAAAATGAAGGAAGATAAATTGGCAAAAATTATATGTAAAGTTAAACAACCCAAGATGAATATCTATAGACAATATTTTTGTTTTGAATTATTTATTTATAGGCATAAATGCACTTTTGGTCCCTACATTTTGCACTTTTTCCATTTTGGTCCCTACATTTTATTTTTACTACTTTTAGTCCCTAAATCAATTAACACGTGACATTTAAGTTCTTACCGTCCGCCAACTAACGGGAAAAGCTAAGGTGGTAAACGAAACACCCTATTAGCTAACGTGGCGCTGATGTGGCGATTAAAATATTATTAAAAAATATTATTTGGCATTTTTATATGCCACGTCAGCATTTTAATTTTTTATAAAAAGTCATGTTAGACAATTTAAACCAAAAAAGAAAATAAATTAAAAAACAAAACTTAAAATTTTTTTATTTTTACTTAAATTTTTTTTTCATAAGAACTGAAGTTGTTCTTCGTGTTTACAGGATATACTTCGCCTTCTCACATTGTGGTTCAACCATGGATCTATTGCAGTGTAGAAGTTCAAATGGCTCTACAGAATTTCGTTTTTATTTTCTAAATATTATTATTTTGGTTTCTTGCAATTTCTTGCTAACCAAACAAAATTTCATTCTAGTTCTTTTCTTGCCATTTCTAGATAATCAAACACAAATATAGTCTGACAATTTCAAATCAACACAGATCACATTGTTTCTAAATTCTAACCTTCTATTTGGCTTTCAATCACAGTGAATTTTATACCATCAATCAAGAGAGATCAAATAAATTCCATAAATTTTAACCAAAATCTCCAAATTCAAACTAAAACCCAAATCCAAATTTACTAAACCCATATTCAGTCTTCACCACAACCCAACCGCCCAACACCACAGATCCACCATGGAGCCTGGACCATGGCCACAAATCAACCGCAAATCCTCTAATTCGGATTTCCTCGTCTCAAGCCTGACCCGTAAGGATCTAGCCTCGCAACGTCACCGCATTGCATATGAACTCGTTATAGATGTTGTAATCAGCAAATTCTTTGATAAAATGCACTTTACTTGTATTGGGGTAGATCTAGGATGTGTTTAATGCTTTAAGAAACAAGGTTTCAAGTTCAAGTGTTAAAGCCATGCAAGTATGTTCAAGAATCAAGTGAGAAAGTGTTGGATTTTAAAGCTCAAAAGCTAGCATCTATCGAGGTTTAAAAGCTGCTAAAGCCCGTGGCTTGATAGCTAGCTCGATAGATGGCTGTCTATCAAGGCTTATGAAACTCAGTTTTTTAAAGCTGTTTTTTAGAACTATTTTTCATCCAATCCATAAGTATATGTTTGGGTTTTATTTTCTCACAACCCTAAGCATATATAAAGATTATTTTAAGAGCCGTAAAGGTTACGCACAGTTGCACAAGAGCACAATTCCACAAGTGTGAAGAAAAGTGTGACCGGAAACCTAGTTTGCCCTAGTTCTTCTTTCTCTTCAAGAAGCTGTTGTGTTTGTACACCATAGGGTTTTGTGACCAAGCAACTTCATGATCTTCATCGTGTGATGAACAGAAGAACTTTGCAACCACGTATTTCCACACATGTTTTCAAATACATGAGAATGAACAATGACATTTAGCTTTTACCTACCTAATTTTTCAAATACAATTTCCAACAGATTCTCTATCATTTTCTCAATCTCATTTAAATATTATTTCTTCATTCATTCTTTATTCTTTTTTTTATCATCATTTATTCTTCCTATATTCATGCCCAACAATTATATTTTTCAATAAAAAGTATTATATCCACAACATTTTTTGCAATACTTTCACAAGAATCACATCAAAATCTTATGTGGAAAGTTGTTACTAGTTCTAATTTGAACCCACCGCTGAAATTTTTTTTTTTACTCACCAATATTAGCTAATAACAATCTATTACTTAAGATTTATAGTGAAAATATTATAGTAGCATTTCTTAATTGTCACTTCTTCTTTTTTTATATTATTTTTTCTTTCTTAATTTCATCCATATGTTTTTTTTTTTTCTCTCTTGGTTTTTTCTCCACCACACAAGTATCTCACTCCTATATCTCTATCTACTCTTCTTTTTCTTATTCTAGTTCATTCCGGACTCTCTCTTTCATTCTCTAGCTCTCTCTTTTTTTACTTTTGTTATTTCTACTTGATTCTAGAACACTCTCTAGCATGGCACTAATCCATCACTTCCCTTTGTCCCATTTGTGCTCCTTCACACATGACTTACCAAAATATGCCACGAAAAAATCTCTTCTTATGCACCACCACCACCACCACCACCAATTCTGATGCTTGGCAAGTGCACCAACTTCACATGTCCAAGATGAAAGACAATCCGCCAATTACCAACCAAGCATTTGGAGTTACGACTTTGTGCAGTCCTTAAAGAGTGATTTTGTGGTGACTACATCTCTTTAACTCCTTTGTGTCACCTCTCCCCCCCACCCCCCCCCCCCTTCATTTCTCTTCTTTGAAAAGCAAAACACAAAGAAATAATTTTTTTTTTTTTTTTGAAACTCACAAAGAAATAATTTTAACGTGTATTTCTATATATGATATGAGGACTATTCTTCAAATTTGACTGTTTGCGGCCCCCGCAGCCTCGGCCCCTCACCATGCGATCCACGTTTTGCGAAGTATTGAAGTTCTATATATAGCTTTCATGTGTCGGTGTAGAAATCACGAACATATAAGTTAGCTGCTATAAGTGGAATTCCTCAAAAAAAGAAGCTATAAGTGGAATGGCACTAATCCATCACTTCCCTTTGTACCATTTGTGCTCCTTCACACATGACTTACCAAAATATGCCACGAAAAAATCTCTTCTTATGCACCACCACCACCACCACCACCAATTCCGATGCTTGGCAAGTGCACCAACTTCACATGTCCAAGATAAAAGACAATCCGCCAATTACCAGCCAAGCAGTTGGAGTTATGACTTTGTGCAGTCCTTAAAGAGTGATTTTGTGGTGACTACATCTCTTTAACTCCTTTGTGTCACCTCTCCCCCCCACCCCCCCCCCCTTCATTTCTCTTCTTTGAAAAGCAAAGAAAGTTTGTTAACTATGATTAATAATAAGAAGTTTGTTAACTGCTAATTAATAATGTACCAGACAAACCATATTTAATAGTTCAATTAAATATTTATTCACACTTGTACACACAATATCCACAGTTGTACACACGATATACATATTTTAAAATGTCAAAAAGGTGATACCCATGTTTAAACGTGGAAAGGGCTAAAACAAGTATGAAAATGTGAAATGAGTTGTGTGGGAGAATCATTATCCTTAATTAACAGCTAGAAAATTTCTATCAAAATCCACCTTCTGAATTTCTTTTCTAAATCTTTCTTTTAAAGTGTAGTATTTCACTCTATCTTGTTCTATCAATATTCTTTTGATATTTATGTGTATGATAATTTCAAAAAGTTTAAATTTGTTGCACACAAATTGTTTTATACGTTTTACACAACCCAAATCACCTTCCCTTCTTCACTTAGATGTTGCTTTTGGAGATGCGTGTAAAATTTTGTAAAATAGTTTGTGTAATAAACACTACTCATTAAAAAAATATTTAAATGTCTTTGGCCTATTCTTGGTATCAAGTATCCATCAATTTCTTTTTAAATATCGAACTTAACTAAATGCTCTATCGTAAATGTCATTTCTTCTAAGTTTGAAATCAATAATCAACTCCTAAATTATTTTGACTCATTCAAAAGTCACCGGTATACACCTTTACGCTGCATTTGTTTCAGCTGTAAAGGAAGTCGGGAAAATATTTTACACCGTGCTTGCTATTTAAGATGCTTAGAAAATTCAGTCAAAGGGAAAATTAAATAATTTGATTGTAAAATAAGAGGGTTTCAAGTGTAAAATAATTTACACATTCAAATTACCTTCAAATAGAATTTTACAGACTAAAAACAGAAAAGGAAAGAGAGAGAGAGAGCAACGGTAGTCCAGCCTTCGATCCACCCAAACCCATCACTAGTCAGATCGTGCTGCTCAAATCCATTGCCAGTGTGATCGCGCCGCTCAAACCCATCCCCGGTCTAATCGCACCACCTCAGCTCCTCCGTCATGCTCAAACCCATCTCCAATAAACCCAGCTAAACCCACCCCGATTTCACCACATGCCAGTCCCTAACCCACGACCTCGTAGTCGTGCCTGCAAGTCCCTCTGCCGGTGAAGGTAGTTTCTCATCTACTTCGCCTTCATCCTCTCTCTCACTCATCAAACCCATCCTTCTTCCACCCACGCCGTCACTACCTTAATTTTTTTTTTTAATATTGTAAAATAACATTTTTGCTTGGGTTTTGGAGGATTGGTGGTTGGGGTGATTCATGGGTTTTAGTAGTGGTGGGTTGGGGGTGAGTTTAAGCCTTGATGGTGGTCAATTGGGGCTGGTAGATCGTTGGCTAGGGTGGTTTGTGGGTTTCAATGGTGGTGGATTATGGATTTTGGTAGATGGTTTTGATATTGATTTTGAGATTAATGGGTTTTGATTTTGATTTTGATTTTTCAGATTAATTGGTTTTGTGGTGGTTGATGGTGGCTAGGTTTGTAGTGGCCGGTGGTGGTTGGGAATGTGATTCTTTGCAATTCCTTGCAATCTAGATGCCTAGGAATGTAGTTATTCCTATGTTTGTTTTCATTGGGAATACTTAAATGAATTATTTATTTTTCCCATTCTATCCTTATATTTAAATATGAACTACCAAATACTTTAAAAAAAAGGAAAATGCTAACAAATGCCCTTAGGGCATTAGTAAACAATACATTTAACGAAAGTTTGTATCGGAAAAGAAAAAAAAAACAATTAATGTTTTGACAGTATTTTTCATTTCCCATAAAAGTGGTGTCGAAACTTTCCTAAAATGGATTGTTAACAAATGCTCTAAGGGCACTCGTTAGCATGACCTTTAAAAAAAATCTTCCTCTAAATAAATAATGAAAAACAAAATATAAACTATTAATAATTTGGTGAGCAACACACACACAACATCAAAAGTGAATACCTAGCAGTAATGGAAAGTCCCCTGCAAACCTTTTTTTTTTTACACATGAAACCTAAATTGAACTTTGTTAAAGAATATATCAACAAAGTTGTTTATCCTGTTTATGTTATTTTGGCGGGAAAAGATAAAGACAAGGGAAAAATATTGATAATTTGTTTTATATTTTATCTTAATTTGCTTAGATGATAAGGAAAAAAGGGTTAAAATTATCAATTTATATAAAAATACAATTTCTTTTAAGCTTGGGAATCTGGATACCCACCTGTTTTAAAGAAAATTCACATTCTTACTGAAAAGGGTTTAAAGGGGGAATCTAGATTCTCCTGACATCTTATTCTCTAGCGTGATTTGCAACCAAACATGGGAACCTTTAAATATTCCTAAGAATCCTAAAATATTACCCCATATCAAACGCCACATAAGGCTCTTAGCAGTTTTGTCTTAACTTGCACGTGTTAAATGTCGATTGGATTATTTTACACCAAATACCAGTGATAGATCCATGTGTAAGTAATGGATTCTAATCACAAGTTAACATTTATACAAATTGTAGCAAAATGTGCGGTCATGGTAGAAGAGTTGGGATTTCATCCAAGCGTGCCATGCCACAAACACCAAACTTATTCCATACTCCGTAGTTTTAAATTTTGGATCTGACTAGACCGGCCGATTCGATCAAAATCGAGCACTAATCTGGTCCGGTAAAACCCCTAAAATTGGTATAAAACTGGCTAAAATTGGTCAAAATTTG
This sequence comes from Quercus suber, assembly GCF_002906115.3. NCBI lineage: Eukaryota > Viridiplantae > Streptophyta > Magnoliopsida > Fagales > Fagaceae > Quercus > Quercus suber. The sequence continues at coordinate 264,178 of NW_027069562.1, forward strand.
AGTTCCAGAGCAAAAAGTGGTTCTTTGATCGTACCGGTTTTTAAAATCATGGTAAACTCTCACACACCCACATAGTTTTAGCAAAAAAAAAGGCTATGATAAATTCAGTATCACCACAAAATTCCTTAATTATTATAAAAGTCGCATTCCAAAAACACCAAAAACTTTTATTAATAATAATAATAATATTATTATTATTATTATTATTTCAATATATCTAGAGTTACAACAATTTTTACAAAACAATTTACAACTGTCGAGCCAAATATTATTATTATTATTATTATTTCAATAAATCTAGAGTTACAACAATTTTTACAAAACAATTTACAACTGTCGAGCCAATAAATTGTGAATGATGAATCATAAAGTGATTGGGACAAGATAAGAACCAATAAAAACTTGCCAACTTAACTCTTGTAAAAATTATTTTTTTTATTTAAATGACCAAGATGGCCAAAAAACATTAAAGGCTTATCGTTTATATTTTCTTGGTCCAAAGCCCAAACTCAAAGCCTAAACATTTTCAACCTTTTCAAACTCTAAGACGAAACATAAAACAATGCTATATGGAATGTTGATTAAAAGAACAAAGTTTGGGTTTAAGCATGTTTGGAGTTATTTTTCCAACTCATTACGTATATATTTATAAGATTATATATGTCTATTATTTTGAATAATTCATGACCTATTAAAGAAGTTATATGATTAAAATTATACATGAATGATCTCTTTAATCATCATATGACTACGATTAAAAAGTTATATGACTACAATTACACATGGATGGTCTTTTAATTTAATCGTCATATCATAGGTTGGAGCCAAAAAAATGCATATATCCTTCAATTTTTACATGACTAAAAAAATGCATATATCCTTCATTTTTTTTTTTTTTAAATTCTTGATTGTGTGCTACTAATTTTTTCCCCTTTTTGTTGGAAATTTCTAACATAAAATTTTTAAAAAAAAAAAAAATTGTTTCTCATATAAATCTTTAAAAAATTATACTGAAATTTCATTATGCTATAACAAAATAAATATATTTCTTCTATTACACACACACACATATATATTACATATGACTGAAAGGAGTTAGGAAATTTGAAGGACTAAGATTTATTTTAGTGAATTAACAAATATTTAATTTTTTATGGATTTTGTGTCAATTGTTGTCAAAGCAATTAAACATGAGTAAGAATGTCATATTCTATATTTATTATTATTATTCCAACTAAAAATTATCTCTTATATAGAGTTTATAAAAATAATCATATTCATTCAATATAAAAATTTATGCACAACTATAGATAATTAACATAAGCATTTACTCTATTGGCAAATTAAATAAACCAATACTTTGATGTAAATGCAAACTTTGTTGATTTAGAATCCTAAATAAAGAGAACTTCAAGGAATGCGCCATATGGCACAACCTTATATTCTCTAACATAAGGTCTCTGCTTTTATATATACTAGTATAAACACAGCAAAATCTCCCAAAAATCATATGAGTATTTAAACGAAGCTTTAAGGAGTAAATTGAATCACACACCAAAAGCCTATATTCACCAAAATTGAACCCTAAATCACACACCAAAACTGAACCCTAATTGCCACATTCAATCAATAAAAACAAATCTAGCAACAAAAGCATTGCACAATGTTCAATCAAAGATTAGAAAATGAAAATTTAGGGCATCAAAAGGTTCAGACCTTGATTGAGATTGGTGAAGCTGCATGCGGAAGTAGATATTCATTGGTGCTCCTGACCTAGCTCATCGAAATATTCCTTACTCTGATCAGAGATTCCCGCACACCAAAATTTTTGTAGAGAGAATGAGAGAGAGAGAGAGAGAGAGAGAGAGAGAGCGAGATCGAGATGGAGAGAACAAATCAAAGAAAATAAGAGCCTAAATACTCTGAGATTGTAGAAATTTGAATAGAGAAGAAGAGCGTAAATTCTAGGCTCTTCGAATACAGAGAGGGCTTTTGTTTTCCACTGAGTTTGCTAGGCTCTTTGAATCAGTTTCAAGGATGAATTTGAAAAATCGTGGGTCCTATTTCTAGCACTTATTTCAATGGTTAACAAAGTTATTTCAAGAGTTTTGTTAGCTTATTTCAAAATAGTGTCACATTAGCGTTTACCAAATCCCTCTTCATCTACACACGAAACTCCATAAAAGAACTTATAATTTTTTTTCTTTCTTGACGTGAAATATCATCCTCCTTCTGGGAAAAAAAAATAAATAAAGTCAGTGATTTTCGATCTTCGTTTTTACGATACAAAGGGTGCCTTTTGTTTTCAGTCTTTAGGTCTTTCTATGGAAAAGAAGTTTGGGGCTTATTGGGGTTGAAGGGTGGTTTTCATTAAGAGAAGGGGACTTCATTGAGAAAATGAGAGAGAAAGAGTGAAAGAAAATTATAGGAACATTACAGTTTACTTACTTGATGGAATGGCTTATGCATTTGAAACGGTTTATGTGTTGAACGAATGGGTTTGGCCTTTGAGTTTTTGAGTTTTAAAGTGCCTAAAATAGAATAACTCTTCACTTTTAAAGTGTAAACGTGGCAGAATTTTAGATTGGTTATTTTCCTACGTGGCAGCACTACCTTAATTGCAGGAAAATAAGACTTCTGCTTTTATATATAGTATTAGATATATATATATATATATATATATATTGATATTGATGATTATAGATGCTGAAATCCATCATTTATTTGAGAGAGAATATCACATTAATGTACTCCGAGAATAATTGATAGTCATAGAGAAAAAAAAAAATTAGGAACTAAGGTGACATTAAATGTGATGGATGAGAAGTTCATGTTTGTTGGCTTTATTTAGTGACAAATTTATATGTTTTTATTTTGTTTTTAATGTATCTTTCAGAGACATAATTGTATTTGGGTAAAAGTACTTGAGCCTTATATACTGTTTGGAAAACTACATTCAGAGTCATCTCACGACGTTAGGCAACCTGCTATGCCTGCGAGAGACATGTGGCAAAATGTTAGGATCAAAGTAATGACAAGGCAAGTCGCGACCATCTCGCGACCAGCCAAGTCACGACCATCTTGTGACCAGCTAGGTCACCACAAGGTCATGAGTTACATGATTATTTTACCCTACTCTCTGCACATTTTCAGTTCATTAAGATTCTACTAGCACACACCCTCATAGCTATTGTGCATGGTTAGTGCTAATACCGTATTTTGTTTGGCCTCAAATTGGGTTGGGAATCTGAGTTTTAAATTAAGGGTCTCACAAACTTATTTTAACATTACATTAAAAATATTGAAAGTCCATTCAATTTAATTATTTAAAGGCAAAAATTAGGCTCGAATTGATCAAATTATTGTAGAAATATGGAATTTGTCAATTAGGGCTTACCATGGAAGACATGCTTTATTTCCTAACTAACATTTGTTTTCCCTTGAAATGCATTAAGGATCCTCACCGATGTGTTACAATAGTTTCTAGGTTGCTTTGATAAGCCCACATTCGGATAAAAATTAATCTTGGAACATGCTCAGAATTGCCATTAAATTTAGGAAATTAGTTGGATTTGTCAAGAAATGCTTGCCACTATTTTTAATTGGGTCCAACAATTCCACATTTATTTTAATTGGTCTCATTGCATTTAAATCTCTCTAATTGTCCAGACATTTTATTGCATGTGTCCAATTTTAATTTAAGGTCCATTGATTATTGGCTGAATGTCACATTGTTACAAAGGATGGGATTAGATTAATACAAAGAGCTGGAATTGCATTGCCATTGGATGGATCCCACCTTCCCATATTCTAGAGAATTCCCTAATAATAGATTTTGTCTTTCATTTGCTTGCACACACTCTCACTCCCATGCTTTCACTTAGTACCCTATACATGTTGTCCTTAACTCACTACATGCCTTCACCTCACACAAGGGATAGACCCCACTTACTCAAAAATGCCTCCTTGATTCCCACAGTTTGGGTAGAGAGAAAATCAGCTCTACATTTACCTCATTCTCTCCCTTTTTTCCTCCATCATCAACCCAGAAAAACTCTCTACAAGAACCCAAAAAACCAACACAGAAGCAAAGAAAAGAAGAATAAAAAACAATAGTATAGAACCATAGCAAAGCAGATGCATAAAACATGAGCTTCTTCTCTCTTTTTCTTTTACTCTTTTGTTGGAATTTAATTTAGCTTGAATCTTAACTTATTTATGTGTTTTCTTTCTTGCCGAACATCAAGTGGAGCAACTAAAAGGAACCAACACAACACAATATGCAAAAGTGAAAGAGCAACAACCAACAACCATCAAAATAGGGAAAACAAAAAGAAAAAGAAAAAGGAAGGAGGTGCATTGACAGGGTAAACCTTAAAACCCATTTTCCTATTTCCTCTTTTTGTGTGATATTTGTTGGGGGCGGTTTTTGCGCGTAGCCATGTGTCATCCGCTGGAGGTGTGACTTTGCTAGACCCGGATTTGTTTTGGAGAGTTCAATCCGAAACTTAACATTGGGCCGCATAGACCAATGGCTTCTAGTGCATTTTCAAGCCTACAAAATAGATAAAGGCCAAAGTCTTAGAATCATGATAATGCTTTAAATAAATAAATAATATGTTTAGCATAATAGATTTGTTTAAATGGTGAGTTGAATGTTATTATTATGTGTGTTAAGTGATGTCCATTAGAATGATTAATTAATTGTTATGTTCAATAATGGAATGAGTCCAATAGTCCATATCTAGCTGTGGTATAGTTCACGTTCAATATAATAAGGTATGTCCAGCAGTAGTCTATGTCCAAATAATATATGTCCAACAATGGTTTATGTCCAAATAATACATATACAGTTGTGGTTTATGTCCAAACATTACACGTCTAGTAGTGGTTCATGTCCAAGTAATATATGTCCATCGACGGTATATGTCTGAATAATACATGTACATCAGTGGTTTATGTCCAAATAATATGTCCAATGATGGTAGATCAATTTATTAATATATATATATATATGTTCATTAATGAAGTATTAGTAAGATCATATTTTATTAAATAGTGAGATGATATTAAAGTAACTTGCATCCAATGATGCAATAATAATAAGTTAACTGTGTGGGTTCTTTTTTTTTTGGGTAAAACGACACATAGGCCTAGGTAGAAAGCAAGGATCCTGGGTCCAATGCTTTATGTTTAAGAGACTAGGCTTGGTTTACCATAGCTAAGTCGGGCTGATTTCGAACAAAGTTGTGCACAATGCGTGAATCCTACAACACATACCTACTAACACACGGAAAACATATACGTATTGTACAACAAGGAATAGTAAAGAAGTGATATAAGAGAAAAAATAAAATAAACTTTAGGGATCCTTAGGATGATATGGAATGTTTCATTATTTTCTTAAGTTTTTAATACATCACGCTCACTAGGTTATGTTACTAGGTCCAAATAAGTTCAAAAATCATAGACTTAGATGACTCCTCAGGCCTCTAAGACTTGCGAAGTTTGAATCCCTTTGAATCCAAGTGTATTCTCTAGTGGCCATTTAAGGATCTCGAATGGTGTTTTCCCTCTCTTTTCTCTTTTTTGAATTATAACAAACTTTTCTCAAGGATCTTTTCCTCTGATTCATTGTTGCTGAATGCCATTCACTATTGGTTGCCCCTCCTTTTATAATGCCATCCTAGGGCTTTCTGGTGTACCATTGATTTCCTCCATTTGCTGCCCTGAGTACCAGAACCAATGTTGTGTCAACAACATTGGCAACTGGCCCCTTCCTTATTTTCTCACTATTTTCCTCTTTTGAGGTTCCCTCTTCAAAAGCCCCCAGCTGACTTTCCTATTCAAAGGGATCCTAAAAGGCTGACCTTTGATCTTTCTTTTTCCAAAACTTCTAGATACCACCTTTTTAGACCTACCTTTTGGCTGCTTTCCTTTTTGTCATTTTTCCTAAATGGGCGGATTCCCTTCCATCAGGCTAAAAGATCCCCAGCCACCTTCCTTCATAGTCCGTCTTTCTGGGTTCCTCGAGATACTAGGCCCTTATTTATGTATTGCTGGTTCCCCAAGTCTTCTGCCCTTTTTCTACATCATTAGGTGTTTGATGGGACACATCTGCTCTCGTTCTTTATGCTCCTAGGCATGCTTCCTTGAGCTGTCTCAATCCCAACCTGACCTTGTTGCATATCCCGAGGATCCCAGGCTTTTGGGAATTCCCAAGTATCCTGGTTCAGTTTTCTTTCTAGATTCCCCAGCAATTTTCTCCCTTAAGGGCTGGGCTGAACTTCTTTTTTTGTTTCAAAAGGTCCAATGTTTGCCCATTCATGGGCTTAGGTCCTTTCCTATTGACTTTTCATGGATTTGGGCCTTGCCTTTTCATTGAAAGCCCAAATGGTTCTTGGATTTCAATCTTTTTTATATTGTTTTGGGCTTTGGTACAATATTGTGATATTTCGGACCTCAACATTAACATATACTTAATAATGTAATCTTGAAGATAGAGAAACATTGACTTGTCTTTTATGTTTTTGACTCTAGCCATATAGCATTACTTTATTCTTTATATGATTTGTGGCTCCAACCGTATAGTATTGGTGAGCTGATAACATTCTAGTGGCATAATAATATGAGTACAACGGTACAATGACAATTAAATAAAACACATTCAATAATTTAAATATAAAAATAAAGATATAATGACTTATCTTCATAGTTTGTGGCTCCAGCCGTATAACATTAGTAAACTTATAACATTTCAGTAGCTTGATAAAATGAGTCCAGTGGTGCGATATGATATTGTGAGTCCTTTCATGGTAACTTCTTGATTGAAGGGGGAAAATGGGTGCAATTGGAGGGAGAGAGAATATGTCCAGCCGTGTGCATAGGTTGGTTCAGTTTGTCTCCATTATCATGCACTTAAATGAAATTTCCTGTGATGATGCTCTTTTAGTTTTTAGTAAGATATAAGTGATATTGCCTTCCATGAGAAGGGCTTTTAATATCATAAGCTTGTGCCTTTCATAAGGAGGACTTTTTAGCATTATAATTATATGTCTTCCATGAGAAGGCCTTTGTGACATGTTCTTGGAAGAGTGTTTGATATCTTTTAGGATGTATGGAGATGATAAGAAATATACATGTTTTGTAAGATATATTAGAAATATATATGGGGAGCATGCATGGATAGTTTATGAGGAATATGTCTGTAAAATATATGTAAGTATGAGATAGATAATATGAAGGTTGAATATAGTAAATACATGAGCTTATAGTTACTGCTGGAGTGGTTTTTTACGTTATGTCTTAGGTTATGTTACTTTCTAAGAAGAAAGATTTTGTAAGAGAAATGGAGAAAGAGTTGGGGATGTGTTTATGGGCAGAAAAATATAGGCATTTTCTGAATATGGAGGGAAAGCGAGGGTAAGTATATGATGGGGTAATAGTGTGGTGTAATAGGTGTGTTGTAATGGTGTTATCTAAGAAGAGAGATGGAGAAGTATGAAAGTGTTTAGAGATATAGGCAACAAGATGTTGATATTTCAAAATGTAGAGAATGACAGATTGAGCATAACTTTGTAACTTGATCCTCTTTATATGGCTTGATCCTCTTTATATAGAGCCAACTTTGTAACTTAGTTTGAATTAGTTGAAGGGAAAATCAGCAAATATGGAAAGATCTTTGGCAAATCAGGTGATTTCTTTAGTTGGTTTTTGGTTTTTAGCCAAAAGAAGAAAGTCTGAAATTAATATTTGCTGTTGTAGCTGTACAACAACTGACACAATGTTGAGGGCAAATTTTTCACGCCACATGGCTTCATTTCATTGGCGACCCACACCACGTCAACACTATCATAGATTTTGGGAAAATCTCTTCTAAAGCCCAAAAGAGCCCATATTTACACAAAAATGCGTCAAAGCCCATGGTTTAAGCTCATAGCACATCATCTCATTTTTTAGCTCATGATCCAAGCTTATGAGTCTCATCGGGGAATTTTGGGAGTCGTGGTTTGGAGGGCCAAAAAGTATGTTCAGTAAAACTCCAATGGTTCAAAGTTGATAAAGGAAAGCATGTTGCTTGTAATGTCTTCCCCAATTCCCTAAACTCTGACGATCAGTGTGCAATAGGTAACATTTGGTAAGCTTCTCATATCACATAACACTTAAAATGATAAACCCATCTCTTTACATAAAAATTAATGTTCATCATATAATATGAGTTTAAAAATGTGATTATAGTATTTCATATAAATTATGTTATTATCATTTAAATCAATTCCAAGCACATGACTAAATATATATTAATATCTCATATCTAGTATTAAATGCTCTCCTTACTCTCTATAATTACATCTCTAAAACTTCTCTGTAATATATGTGATTATAATTTTGAACTCAGTTAGATTTGTAGATTGTAATTCATTTGTCTCTGTTAATTGCCGCACTGTTCAGTGCAACTTTGTTTTGGGAATACAAGATTGATTGAAATTGAGAATGCTATGAGTATGGGGCACACAGGGGCGTAGCTACGTGTAAGGGTGGGAGGGCCATGGCCCCTCCCACCCCCCCCCCCCCCAAATTTTGAAATTTTTATATATATATATATATAAATTTTTTAATTTTTTCAAAATTTAGTTTACAAAAATAAGAGTTGGCCCCTCCAAATATTTGATTTAGTCCAATGATACTCTTAAAAAAAAATTGGTCTAATAATTATAGAGACATAACATTATTTTTCACAATTCTATTTTTTTATTGTAAAATATGCTATTATATCTGTTAAATATTTAATAAAATTTGGCACTAAACATATTTGAATCTATATCTTTTTCAACCATTTATGTGGCAATTAACAAGTCATTGACTCATTAAAAAAAATAATGTCACTAAAACTACACATGAAATGTCTTTTTAGTTACTACATAATGGGTTAGAGCAAGATAGCATCAAATATGTTTGAATCTTAACTTATTCCTCCAAGTTTTGGATCATTTATGTTTTTAAAAATTTCATTAGTTTAATTGAAAGATTTTTTTACTTTAGTATAAAATTTGATAATTTGTATCGAAAATGAAATTTTTTAAGAATTTCACTATATAAAAATAGTAAAAATGAATTTTATTTTATGAAAGATCGCCATCAAACATAATTTTGATTAAAATTACTAAGCTCTTTTTGTTTTTGTTTGGTGTGTGTATATATAACTTATCAAATAAAAAAGTGTGTTTATATAATAAAAAAGCGTGTGTATAAGTGTATGTGGGGGTTGTCTTAATAAATATATTAGAGTTGCAACTTGGTCCCCCCAAACGAAAATTCTTGGCTCCACCCCTGGCTGCATATAATCTCTGATATTCTTCCAAGTAGCCAATTGCCCCTTCCAATATACCTCTAGGATGTTGTTGGACCTTCTCAAAATAGAATTTATTTCTAGCATTCCATAATGCCCACAATATTGTTGCCCATCTGTCCAACTCCATCTGTGTAAGCCTATTTGCCATCATCCTAAAGAATGCAAAGAAGTCTTGTTCTGCATTCGAACATTTTTGGATTTTCCCTTGGCAAAGTGCCCACACATTCCTTGCTAAGGGACATTCCGAAAGAAGATGACCAATGGATTTAGGTTTTTGGCAGCATATTTCACATTAGGGGTCAATTTTCATTTTTCTCCCATGCAAGTTTTCTCTTGTAGGTAAAATATTTGAGCAGGCGCGCCACACAAACATCTTAACCTTAGGAGGAGTCTTAAGAGTCCAGATTTTTTTTCCTTTAGCTTTAAAGCAACCTGATATGCAGACTTCACTGTAAACAACTTTGCTGAATTTTCCTTCCATATCAGCTTGTCTCGAGAGGCAGTCATGGACAAAGGAATGGCTAGTATTTCTTTTCTAGTTTGATAAACAAAGAGATCAAAGATCTTTTCCCTATCCCATTGCATTGTTGTACTATCAATCAAGTCACTCACATGCAAATTCGGCTAGTCATCACCCAAAAACACAGGTTTGTGCGGAAGCCTCTTATGGGTTGAAAATAAAATATTTCTTCCATCTCCCACCTTCCAAATAGAGCCTTCAGAGATAATGTCCCTTGCTACCAGCAAACTTCTCCAAACATAAGAGGAATTATTGCCAAGTACTGCATCCATAAAAGAGCAATTGGGAAAATACCTTGCTTTATAATCCCTGTAGAACAAAGAATGTGTATTATGTATCAACCTCCAGGCTTGTTTAGCTAGTAAAACTAAATTAAAAGCTTGAATATCTTGAAAACCCATGCCTCCACTCTTCTTTGACATACACAGCTTGTTCCAATTTATCCAATGGATCTTTATCTCCTCCTTTGTCTGGCCCCACCAATACTTAGCTAAGGTAGAGTTGATAGAATCACATAGAGCCTTTGGGATTCGGAAAATGCCCATAGAGTAGATAGGGATTGCGTGAGCAATTGTTTTAATCAGAATTTCCCTACCTGCTTTTGAGATAAATTTTTCTTTCCATCCTAACACTTGCTTTGTAATTTTCTCCCGCAAGTCTTTAAAAGTATTCAACTTAGATTTACCCCCCACCATAGGAAGCCCAAGATATTTTTCACAATTCTCCATCACTCTTGCCCCCATTAATGTCTGAATGTGCTCTTTAACTTCTTGTTTTGTGTTTCTACTAAAAAAGATAGACATTTTCTGTCTATTGATTGCTTGACCCGATGCTGACTCATAACAACTAAGTAAATGAAGAAGGTGATGGCATTCATCCACAATAGCTTGACAAAAGATAAAACTATCATCAACAAAAAGTAGATGAGAGATACAAACCCCAATAGGACACGACAATATACCATGCAAGTATTGCGATTCCATTGCTTTTCTAAGCAAAGCTGAAAGTCCCTCTGCACAAAGCAAAAAAAGATAAGGAGATAATGGATCCCCTTGCTTTATACCTCGTGATGGCGTAATAAAACCCTCAGGTTCTCCATTAAGAAGCACAGAATAGGAGGCAGTACATACTGTTTCCATGGCTAACCGGACCCAATGTTGATCAAAGCCTAATTTAAGCATGATCTGTCTAAGAAAACTCCATTCAACACGGTCATAAGCCTTACTAATGTCAAGTTTTACAACCATCTGACCTTTCTTCACACTCCTTTTATTCCTCATTCTATGTAATATTTCAAAAGCTACAGTAGTGTTATCAGTAATTAACCGATTAGGGACAGAAGCACTCCGTGAATCTAAAATAACATTAGGCAAAATGAGTTTTAGCCGATTTGCTAGTACCTTAGAAACAATCCTTGAAACAACATTAGCAAGGCTGATCAGCCTGAAGTCAAAAACATATCTTGGATCATTCTTTTTGGGTATAAGGACAATATGAGTATAATTCATTTTATGTAGGAAATGACCAGATGTCAACACAGATAACACTGCAGTAGTAACATCATGTCCAACTATATGCCAATATTTTTTAAAAAAGAAATGTAACATACCATCTGGTCCATGAGATTTTGATAGATGCATTTGGAAGAGTGCTTGCTTTACCTCATCACGAGTATAGGGTTGAAGGAGTGTGCTGTTCATATCTGGTGTAACTACCCTATCCACTGAGTCTAAAACCGGCTCCATACCAACTGGATTAGCTGTGGTGAATAGATTTTGAAAATAAGACTCTACCACCCTCTCTTTATCATCTTCAGAAGTGCATCATCTTCCATCATCATCCTCAAACCCAAAAATATGGTTCTTCCTTCGTCTCTGACTAGCTTTTCGATGAAAATATTTTGTATTCTTATCGAGATTTGGGCCCTTTTGAGGTATATTTACTTAGACGTGGCAAAACGGTGGGTCAAGTCGGGTCAATCGGGTCGCGGGTCAAAATTGGTCATTTTTAAACAAGTCAATTGGGTTGCAGGTTGGGTCGGGCCGGGTTTACCTGTATTTTTCAAACAAGTTTGTTTGTTTGTTATTTATTTATTTATTTTCAATTACAAAAACAAATCAATGACAACCTATTTAGAAAAAATGAATAAAATCAATTAAGCAAATAAATTGCACTTAATGCCACTTGTTAATATCCTTCCAATTCTGATAGTTTTGAGCATTACAAAAATTATTTATAGTCATAAATTCATGATGAAAAAAGTCTTCAATGTTAATAGTTCACTGTCAAAATGCATATAATTACAAGTTTACATCTTCTAAAAGAGATAGATCTTAAAACAAACAAAACAAGTAAGCCAACAAAGTAGCAAGTTATCGGTCTTCTTAAACGCACATGTTCCTATTACATTTAAAATAAAAGTAAAGTTAGATTACTTAGAAAGATAAACTAAACAAAAAAATATTTAAAAATAAACATAACATATTAAGTAAATAAGAATAAGTAAATATTTTATAAGAATTACACATCAATCTCAATATACTAAACGTTGGTAGCAGATTCAGCACTGCAAATATTCATACTTGCAAATTGTAGCTCAAGTTGGCCAATTTCGTCAGCATCTTCATCTACAATACAATATTTTAATATAACTTAATGTACCATGAAAGCAAATCAATAAAGAATTAAAATTGTATAATTCTGACTATAAAAAAATTAAATTACCTTCAAATCCATATAGCCAATTTTTAATACACAACGTAGCTTCCACATTCTCAAGTAAAAGACGTGATCAATGCAAAGTAAGAATTTTTTTTCCCAATGCTAAAACTTGATTCAGAAGCAACAGTGGTTATCGAAATGCTCATGAGATCCCGTGCCATTAAAAAGAGCTCTGGAAACCGATTGTAATGCTCTTTCCACCAAGAGAGAACCCAACTTTGAATTTTGCATTTTGTTAAGTCTAGGCTCTTCTAAATACAAGTCCAACTAAGATTTTTTTTTTTTTTTTGTTTTGGCACCACGATCACTTTCATAATGATCAAATTCCTAATCATTAAAAAAAATTACAATGAAAAATAATACCATACAACATTACAATCTTTATTATTAAAAAAACATAGCCCAACATATACCAAGCTGAATGAGATATTTGATCCTTTGGAGTTTGGACAATGGACTACAACTCAGCTGAATGAGATTTTTTTTTTTTTTTTTAATGGTTGTCTTGACTGATGACTCTTGACAGCCTCAGCCCTTGTGTAACGTGTTGTAGGCAATTGGCAAGCACTGAAGCTAGGCTAGCTAGCTCTTATTGGTTTTGATTTTTTTTTTTTTTGAGAAACGGTTTTGATGAATTAAATAGTCATTCTCTATAATATATTTATTATTATTTTTGGTATTTTAATATTAGGACGTAATTAAAATATTTTTTTAGCAAATTTTTTTAACGAGTTGGGTCACGGGTTATTCGGGTCGGGTTGACCTGCAAAAAAATCAGGTCGGGTCAGAGGTCAACCTATTTTTGCTTCGGGTCAAAAAAATCGGGTTTGAGTTAGATATTTTTCGGGTCGGGTCAGAAAATTCTAACATGTATTGCCATGTCTATTTTATTGCCCCAGAACTGGGCCTTATATGTGATTGAAGATTATTACCTCAAGCTTAATGTGTTTTTGGTTTTTGTTGTTTGTTGTTGAGTACTTATTCATTTTTAATTATTCAAGACTTTTTTTCCTTTTTTTTTTTTATACATTTTTATTGACGTTGGAGAACTGTTAATCAAATCTCATACAGGCAACTAACCCCAGATCATTTATTCAACAACAAGAAACTTTATCAGTTGAGTTAACCAAAACTCACCATTATTCAAGGCAAATGACACAATAATGCAACTTGAGAGACTTTTATACTTGAAATTGTAGAAGGTAAATGATTTTCGACATCAAGACCATCTTTTGTCACGATAATAAATTTGGAAACCAAAAGTTAGCTCCCATGTTATTATCATTTTCCTGCTTAAGATTTAATCAATATCATATACTATATAATAAAATAAAATACCTAGTTGTTTCCAGTCACTACATAACTCTACAACAAGTTGATACACCTTTATTAATTATTAATTACTATGATAGTTTTATTTAGCCAAAAAACTTTATTAACTAAGTTTCAAGAAATTGAAATTTTATGACCAAAAATCTCAATAAATTTAATATTTATTTTAAAATTTTTAATCATCTATCACAAATTTATATCTTTAAATATATTTGCAGGCAACATATTGTCTCTACATGGCTCAATATATATATATATATATGTGTGTGTGTGTGTTTTAAAGGACTCACGTATTATTATGACAGTTATAAACTTACAATAATATTATAAGTTTTTTTAACTTTGGCATAAAATTTTAAGTTAATCTATATCGCAGAGATTAGTAGGTAATATTTTTGGGAGTCAGAATCAATAGGGGAGTTGGAAAGGGGCTGGTTGGAGAGAAGGTTTGGGAAAAATGAGATTCTATCAGCGGTCAGAGATATGGATGGGGATAAAGCTCCAGATCCAGACGACTTTCCTATGGCCTTTTTCCATCAATGCTGGAGAGTAGTAGAAAGAGATTTTTTGGCAATCTGTGAAGAGTTCCATCAGCACTGTAAGTTTGAGAAATCTCTTAATGCTACCTTTATAGCTTTGATTCCTAAGAAGAATGATGCCTTTAACATTCGTGATTTCAAACCCATTAGTTTGGTGGGGAGTTTATATAAAATCTTGGCCAAGGTTTTGGCAAATAGATTGAAAATGGTGTTAGATCAACTGATTTCGAAATCTCAGAATAGTTTTGTGGGAGGTAGGCAGATCTTGGATTCAGTTCTCATTGCCAATGAATATGTTGATAGTAGAATGAAGAGTAAGATTCCGGGGGTGATTTGTAAGTTAGATATTGAGAAAGCTTATGACAATATGAATTGGGAGGCTCTTTTGAAGTTGTTGAAGAAAACGGGCTTTGGGGAGAAATGGTGTAGCTGGATTCGAACCTGTATCTCTACAGTGCAGTTCTCTGTGTTGGTCAATAGGTCTCCAACTGACTTCTTTGGTAGCTCCAGAGGTTTGAGACAAGGAGACCCGCTGTCTCCCTTGTTATTTTTAGTTATAATGGAGGTGTTTAATAGGATGGTGAAGAGAATGGAGGGGGCAGGTTTACTTAGTGGCTTTAGGGCGGATGGTAGGAGGGGTAGAGGGGAATGTGTTTCACATTTGCTGTTTGCAGATGATACTATTTTGTTTTGTGATGCAGAGGTGGAGCAAGTCCTACATGTTCGTTTGCTGCTTCTTTGTTTTCAGGTTGTGACTAGTTTGAAGGTTAACATAGCTAAAAGTGAGATGGTTCCTATAAGGGAGGTAAACAATTTGCAGGCTCTGGCAGAGATTTTGGGCTGTAGGGTTGGGGCCTTGCCAATGACGTATCTTGGTATGCTGTTGGGGGCGTCCCATAAGTCCCCTTCTATTTGGAACCCTATTTTGGAGAAAATCGATCGGAAGTTAGCAAGGTGGAAGAAATTGTATTTATCAAAAGGTGGTAGGCTTACTTTGCTTAAAAGTACGCTATCTAGTCGCCCCGCATATTTTTTTATCTTTGTTCACCATTCCTACTCATGTGGCTAACAAAATTGAGAAGCTTCAAAGGGACTTCCTGGGGGGTGACTCTAAGATACATTTATTGGGTTGGGACAAGGCGTGTTTACCTATTGCTAATAGTGGTCTAGGTATTAGGAAATTGACCACTTTCAATAAAGCTTTACTAGGAAAGTAGCTTTGGCATTTTGGGATCGAGGAGAATAGGCTTTGGAGGAGGGTGGTAGTTTTGAAGTTTGGGGAAGAAATTGGGGGGGGGGGGGGGGGGAGGATGGACCTCTAAGTTGGAAAGGGTGCTCATGGGTGTGGTTTGTGGAGAAGTATCTGGAAGGGTTGGAAGGTTTTTAGCAAAATGCCCTGTATAAGGTTGGGGTGGGGGATAGAGTGAAATTATGGACAAATAGGTGATGCGGAGATCTTCCTCTCCATTTGGCTTTTCCAGTCTTGTACAATTTTGCTGCAAACAGAGAGGCTTCCGTTGAATCTTCTCTGTCTTGTCTAGGAGTAGGGGTTACGAGAACTTGAGATGTCCGCTTCATTCGGGGTCCTAATGATTGGGAGGCAGATGCAATGGCTGATTTCTTTCTTTCTTGGCATCCAATCTACCTTCCGTGACAGATGCTGATTATTTGAGATGGAGGTTGACTAAAAACGAAAATTTTACTATTCGCTCATTTTATCATAAGTTACATGGCTCCTCTATTGATGCTTTTCCTTGGAAAGGTATTTGGAAGGTTAAGGCACCTCGGCGTGTCTCTCTCTTTGTTTGGACAGCTTGAGATAGGATCCTCACGAGAGATATCTAGAGATTTAGGGGTTTTGATTTCGTTGACTGGTGCATTATGTATCGTTGTGTAGTGAGAAAATGGATCATTTGTTGTTACATTGTGAAAAGTCCTATCGACTGTGGTGTTTTGTCTTTAGAATTTTGGGATTTCATGGGTCCCCTCATGTAAATGAAGATTTTCTTTTTAGTTGGTGGAATTGTTGGGGAAGCATGCTTCTTACATTTGGAACCTTGTTCCACTGTGTTTGATGTGGTGTATTTGGAGAGAACACAATTTGCGGATGTTTGAAGATTTGGATAGATCTAAGGACCAACTGCTTGCTCTCTTTTCTGTTTCCCTTTATGATTGGGCTAAGACTTGGAGACTCACATCTAGTGACTCTATTCCTCTATTCCTTAGCTCTCTCACTCTTTGTATTTAGTGCATTTATTTGTTTTTGCTTTCTCATCTTTCTGTACTTCTGTTCTGCTGATGCACCTTTGCATCTAGCAGTTTTTATTAATATACTTTTTCTTACCTATAAAAAAAAAAAAAAAAAAAGGAAAAATGCGTTGGCAGTATATCGATTCAAAACATAAAACTTTGAGCATTTCCAGAAAGTCTTCCTGGCTGCTACTACAAATCAAAATCAAATTCTCCAAATACGTGTATATGTATTAATCGCAATAGGAGAATTTGGAGCAACGACCATGAATAGTGAAATACAATTTTCATTTTTTAACCAATCGCACATACTGCTGGCATCCAAAAGGTTGGAAATACAAATGGATATACCCTGTTCTGTAGTAAAACATCTATANTTTGGCAGTATATCGATTCAAAACATAAAACTTTGAGCATTTCCAGAAAGTCTTCCTGGCTGCTACTACAAATCAAAATCAAATTCTCCAAATACGTGTATATGTATTAATCGCAATAGGAGAATTTGGAGCAACGACCATGAATAGTGAAATACAATTTTCATTTTTTAACCAATCGCACATACTGCTGGCATCCAAAAGGTTGGAAATACAAATGGATATACCCTGTTCTGTAGTAAAACATCTATAATGATCATTTATGTCAATTAATTTGTTATTCCGCCGCCAAGAATCTTGTAGTTAATAGCATTGTTATTGATTTCGTTCCGTTCCGGCCGGAACGGCCGGAATTTTTCGTACCGGTATGCAAACGGTACCGGAATACTCCCGTTCCACCTCGGGTCAAATTCCGGCCCGTTCCGGGCCATTCCGGTCAATTCCGGCCAATTCGGCCGAGATGCAAATTCCGCCGGTACCGGATTTGGCCTATTATTAAAAAAAAAAAAAAAGAGTAAAGGTCCAATGGGTGATGGTAGTTCTTGGGAGTTCTTTTGATGATGAATTTGATTCTTCTCTCATGGATGATGATGAGAAGGATGAGTAAATCTTGTATTTTTTGATATTTAGTTATTGTCTTGTAAATCTTTTTATTGTGTGATGTTAAATTGATGTTATATTGATGTTTAAGACTTAAGAGTTAAGACTAAATGATTTGTATTATTTGATATTTAGTTATTTATTTATTAGAACTGACAATTTTATGTTCAACAAGAATATATATAAATTATTTTTTAAGAACCCCGAAACACCCTGAAACGGTACGCCGAAATCGGCCGGTACCGAAATATTCCATTCCACTGAACAAACCGAAACGGGATCCGAAACGGTATTAATAACAATGGTTAATAGTGTTCTTGGGCAAATTGAATAACAATAGTATGTAGGTAGACCTATTCTTTAGATGCCATGTAGAGTAAAGTTGGTTAGATTCTTCAAATATGATTGACTTAACAATGTACTGATTCACGATTTCAACTTTGCAATCCATGTTCATGTTTCAGCCTTGAGCACACTGCAACGAGATTTCATAATCGTGAACCGTTCATCCACCATTTAACAATTTAATGCATGTGGAGTATCAAGTCTCAAAATGAGAATGAAATTTATGAAAGCTTCAAAGAAAAGCCAACCCAATCATATTTGTTATAGTGAGTACAGAAGAGAATGCTGCATAAACCCCAAAGTTCCAGAACAAAAACAAGATGCCTGCAAATTAAAAGCATACTTATGATGATACTCTTTTTCTACCTAGAAACAGCTCTGCAGATATTCTCATAGACCCCTGCGAATTCCAAAAGCATATCAGTGTACATGAGCAAAAATAAATAAAGATATAAGAATATTCTAGATGTGGAAATGAGAAAGCAAACAGCTGATGGTGCATCTCAAGAATGAGCAAAAAAAACATAAAAACCAAGATAAGAAGACGAAGAAGAACAAAATAAGACAATTATATCCTCACCATAATACTTCAAAGAGATAGACTTCCCTTGGCATCCCTATTTAGATTTCCCAGTGCATAAATAAACAAAGTAACCAAACTCAAGAACCATTACCTATATCTCCAAGTCACCTTAGAAGTAAGTTAAAAAAGAATGAAGAAAAAAAATCCAAGGACCTTGTTGCTCACAACTAAGCAATGACATTACCACTATTTTACCTTCACTTGTGGAAGATTAAAAAAATTGCATTCCTTATTAACCGCCTAAAAATACAAAATACAACTATAACTCCTTATATGCTATGGACTCAAGCAACAGTACCCCAAACCCAAACCTAGATTTAAGAAAATAATAATCAGTTCAAATATTATTATTGTTATTTTTTTTATATAATTGGATAGTGGGGGAGGAGGGTTTGAATCATGAACGTCTTTGTTAGAAACACTAGAAGTTGCCAATTGAGCCACAATACTTCTTTTTTTGGATAAGAATACACAAAGGAGCCTAAAGAATTACATAGGAAAGAAATATCTACATTCTACATGTGTAATGACTGAATGATTCAATGAAATCACTATCCATAAGATGCAATGCATAAGACCACTGATATAAAGAACTATTGATGATTACTAGCAACTTAGTCCTAGTGTATTCCACATCTTCTAAAGTACATTGATTCCTTTCCTCCATATAGTTCACAACAAATATAAAGGAACAAGATTCCAGAAATCTGAAGAATGAGTAGCTCCCCAATTCTGCCACCCACATGATAGATCAAAGACCTTATCGGGTAATACCCACAGGATCCCAAAGGACCTAAAAACAATTCCACAACCCAAATGCCACACTAGTCACTATAATGTATCAAAAGATGGTTTACCATCTCCTCACTACATCTGCACACACAACACCAACTCACAAAGAGTAATGCCTCTTGAGAAGGTTCTCACATGTAATAATTTTCAATCAAGCCACTGTCTATACAAAGAAGGAAACTCTCCAAAGAGCCTTAACCAACCCCCCACCCCCCCCTCTCCCTCCCTCCTATGGATGGCTTTCCAAGGGAAAGACATGGGAACAAACCCCTTAGTGTCTCATTAAAAGATCGAATAGTGAAGTCGCCACTTCTCTTTAACTGCCATCTCATCCTATCTCCCCCCTTTCTAATGGGAACATGAGATTCTAACAAATGGAGGAATGAAACCACCCCTTCTATCTCCCCATCATTACAATTTGAAATTTCTCATAAATCCCACAAGACTCTTGGCATAATCAGTTCAATTCCATAGAAGCTGAAAGAGGAGCAATTTATGCTGATCCTAAGCATCATATCCCTAGATGAAGAAAAACCTTTCCAATCTCTAAAGAACCATGAAAAAAAATGCCACTGCACACAGTTCATGAAAGCCCAAGAAGAGGCTAGAAGAGTTCTCAGATTAATATAGTACATCCATCTTCAACAAATTGTTTATAGCCAAAATGCAATAGATGATTCACCTAAGGCCCACCAGATAGCAAATTCACTCATTATGTTATCAGTCCAAGAAGATAGGTCCATATAGGCTAAGTATGAAGTTGCACACTCAAACTAGCTACAAAAGTTTGATCTTACAGTTTCAACTCATTTCCTCCACATCTCTGCCCTATATGTGGTTAGTAAGAGGAAAAAAAAACAAGCTTCAACAAAAGCTTTCATTGTTAACACCAGCTTCAACAAAGCTTTAAAATTTAAACAGCCCAAAATGAAGAACTTTAAAACAAGACAGGTAGCTCAAACAAAGTCTAGAAATAATTTTCTAGAAACTGTTAGATTAAATTATTAAACTCACTATTTTCGAACACTTTTAAAACAATTGGTAATTTATCTTTTTTTTTTTCTTTTTTTTTTTAATTCAGTAATTACAAACTCTTGGCATTGGTAATTTATCATAATATCATCTTGGGTTCAATTCCTTGTGTCCACCTTACCTCCCATTTTAAAAAACTTCTGCGTATTGGGTCCCACTTAAGTTCAAGCGACCCATACGTGAAGTTCGATCAAATGATTAAATTCACCATTTCCTAACTATTCAAACTAAATCGCACAAAACACACACACACCCAAGAAACAAACATAATCATGGGCCATATATAATTATTAATCACAATCAAATGAAGCACCATAGTTCATTAATTTTGCACAAACATACAATAAGTTGATGATTATTCAAATTACAAAAAATCAAATTTAAATTATTTATTAACA
Source organism: Quercus suber (assembly GCF_002906115.3). NCBI lineage: Eukaryota > Viridiplantae > Streptophyta > Magnoliopsida > Fagales > Fagaceae > Quercus > Quercus suber. Next base: position 285,016 of record NW_027069562.1, read on the forward strand.
ATCAACTAATAAATTTCATCAACTTGCATCTAAAAAGATGAAATGAAAGCAATAGAAATAAGGACCAACCTGACTTTCTTGACGAGAATGGCTTTGAGCTTGCGAGCGAGGTCCTGGGATCGAATCTTGCGCTCGAGGTTCTTGCGAGCCAAGATGCGCTTCTCGGAGTTCTTGATGTGGTGCCTCTGCTCCTTCTTGATCAGCCGTTCGATACCACTCGATTGCATCTTCCTCTGCATCCAGGTCAGCGCCTGCTCCAAGTTACCGTCCCGGACCTTCACTCGAATCCCCCTCCATTGCTGAGTCTGATAATGGTTCCCTCCCCAACTCACTAAGTCGATGCTCCCACTCTGACTCGGCCCTCTCAATAGCCTCCATGCCTGCCTTGCCACTGAGTTCATTTTCGATGAAACTAATCGCTAACCCATGCGATGCACGGGATAATTAAATAAAATTGAGTTAAAAAAATAATAATAATAATTTAGTTCAAAATAAAGGTTCAACTAAAAAATTTGTAAAAAATACAATTAGTTTTTACTTTCTTTGAAATTGAACCTAAAAACAGAACCGTACGTATGTGGGGACAATGAAAATGATATCAAATATTATCATGATGAATGAATTGAAAATTCACAACTACATTAAATTTAAAGAACAAAGAAATTTGTTTCACAGCATTATATTAAATGATTAAAGCCCTTAAAATGAGTGAGGAAGACACAAACTTTAGCATACCAAGAACTGAGAGTAATTTGGTAGAATTGTAAAGTAACACTTTCTTTCATATGCCAAAATATCATCCAAAGTATAAAGTGTCTAATGGAACCATAGAACATGAAAATATATGCTCACTAAGATACAAATAGCTTAATTAAATTTATGACTAATCAACAACAGCATGGTGTGGAAATTGTTTACCAAAAAAAAAGGAGAATCTAATGATCAAACATATGTATCTAACAATTCTAACCATAAAGCAACTACAACATGAGAATTTGGTTCAAAGTATTAAAACAACAACTAAATTTACAAAATGCCCTTTATATATATTTGTAGTGATGGTGTGATGCCCCACCAACAGTGATAGAGCCTCACCTATTCAACATATGCTCACTGTCCACGGGAGGTCTTCCTAGAATTTCATATACATTTGTAACACTAACAATTAGCCGTGTCCACCTATGTTAACCCACAAATTGTCTTCAACTTCCAAAAAGGAAAAGTGTTAGCTCTCTTGAAACTACTGTTCTTTCGGCTCAAGATGAACAGATGAAAATCAATAAACTTACTATTATGTATTGAACACTATTTTACAACTAAAATCTCATACTACTCTTAATATGATTCTTCTTTGTTTTTTTTCCTTGAATGCTCAGGCTCTCCAAGTGCCATCAGTAGTTGGAAGAATTGGAACTTGAGCTTCATAGCTTTGGTGATATAAAAGCTTTTGCCAAATCAAACAAATATTAGACAGCATGTCACAGTATTGGCGGTTTTTCTATAGCGTCTATCAGAATTGAACCAAAAGACAGAGCTCCAATTAAAAACCAGAGGAATCAAAACAATCATCCACACCACAGCAAAGCAATTCAATGTTATTTCTAAGTGAACAAACAATTACAATGTCTGCACCTCTGCTAAGCCTGTCCTACCTGGATTCCAAAAGATAAGTTGCAAAACAACAGGGCTTTGAACATTTACATTCCAAGTTATTTCCAATCGGTCAGAAGTACAATTTCACCACAACTAATTGGGCATTAATTCCACCTATAGCTTATTTCATAAATTAAAAGCTCCCTTAAGCATAAGAATAAGACACACAAAAGCAAAACGGTAGGAAGGAAAGTATAAAAAGTAAAAGAACCAAGGAAACTACTATAGCTTTGTAAAAGACTGACTTTTACATTATATTTTGGAAGTAAAACAGAACAGCTTGTGGCAAGATACAATGTTTTGGATGAAAGTTGACCCACAATTCTCTGATTTGCCAAAGCACACTCCATTAAAACCGTGAATTACAAGAACAGCGCAGAGATATAGATAAGACTTAAAGAGTCCATATCCGTATCAATTTTCCTGGGCTTTTCTCTCTCTTTCTCTCTCTCTCTTTCTCAATTAATCAATTATATCTCTGTCAAAGACCCAAACTCTCAGACCAATAATAAAGATTCAATTTTGAATGTGTGTTTGTCTTCCTTATAATCTCAGAAACTGAGTTTTGTGTTCAAAACCGAGCAGCAAACCATTACTACCAAACCATGTAACAAAATGTAATAAGGGAAACAAAAATCATCAAGCAAAAGAATGGAGCACAAAAAGAAGTGAGATTTGGAGATACCTCAACCGAAGCACCCACGTTCTCTCAGACAAGAAGGAAGGAACTCAGATAGGCGAGGAAGGAAGGAACTCAGATACACTGTGAGAAAGAGAAAGCTCTTCTTCGATCCAGAGAGTTTGCGGTTGTGGGTGGTGGTGGGGTGCTGCTGCTGCTGCTGCTGCTGTGGTGGTTTGGGTGAAACGGGAAAGAAGAAGGGGAACGGGAGAAATAGGGTCTGAGGAAGGAGATCTCTGCTGGTTGTGGGTATAGTGGGTTTCTGCTGGTTTGTGGGTATGGGTTTTGCGTCAATCGGATTTTAGAAAAGTTTGTGTTGCGTGAATTTTTTTTTATTTTTTTTTTTTTTTTTTAATATTGTGAAAAATTGTAAAAGTTTCAAAATTGTGTATATATATATATATATATATATTGATATATTGATTAGGACCTTCTCTCTGTTTCAACGGAAAATTGATATAAGTTTTCGTGTTGCTTTTCAGCACATGGATTAGGAGACTCATGGCCTATTAAGCTCGGACCCATAACCTAAACCGGTCTAAATTGATAATTAGATCATTATATAATTCCATTAAAAAATTTGCTATTAAGTATGTAATTAAATTTTCTTTAAAAAAATAGAAATAATGTAATTAACTAATGAAAAAAATGATTCTCAAAAAAATAAACTAGTGAAATTTTTTTATTAATTTTATAGATTTTTTTAATGTGAGAAAAATATTTTTAATGGTAATTTTTTAATGAAATTTGATTAAAACTTGAGTTGAATAAATTTAAAATTTAGAGAACTCAATTAACGAAAGCAAAATTAGATGACTAAGTTGAATTTCATCAAAATTAGAGAGTGTAATTTGCATTTTAACAAAAAAAAAAAAAAAAAAACTATCTTATAACTTACTGCTTATAATTTGTTGTGAAAATATTATAAATGTATGGGTTCTAATTAGCTCAACTTTTAATACCTTTACAGTCCAATTGGTGGCCCATTAATTAAATCAATTAAGGCTGGGAAGGAGCCGAGCAAATCCGAGTATTAAAAGTTTCTTGTTCATGTAATTTTATTTCAAACACAAGCTCATCAACAAACAATATTACATGCTCAAGCTTGGTTCGTTTTCTTATCAAACAAGTTCAAGCTTGTTCATGAGCTATTTAATTAGCTTATTTTTTGTTTCCATATATAGTAAAACCATGATTTGAAATTTCTTGAACCTTCTCAAATCTATGAGTTTTTACTAGGAGTGTGAAGTTTTTTATTTTTTTTTTTATTTTTTTGAGAATGAACTTGTGTGATTTTATTAAGGTAAATCAACTACATCCGATTAAAAATCTGGTATACGTATAGCATGTTTCGCCAGATTATGTGCTACACTGCCGCTTCTCTTAATGTGAGAATACAACAATCTTACAAAATTATTTGCAAACAACTTCACATCCTCTTCCTATAAACCCAATGAGGATAGATTATGGTCTTTTGCCTTCAAAGCTTGAATTAGACCAAGAGAGTCCCCTTCAATTATGGCATTTTGGAAACCCAGTTTGTGCACAAACTTCAATGCTTTAAGTGCTACCAAAGCTTCTATCTCATTTGCCTTGTAAGCTTGATTTATTTTTTCCGCACAAGATGCCATAACAACTCCATTATTGTTCCTTATTACAACCCCAATGCCTGACATGTTTGAATTACCGAACACAACGCCATTAAAATTAACCTTAATAAAACTAGATTGCGGAGGCTTCCTCCTTGTTCCTCCAATGCCGCTGCTCATAACCTGCGTGTTTGCTTAGTATTGCGCCAATATAGCTTTCGATTGTTTTGCAAGTTGATGAAGCAGACTGACCTAAATGTTCATCTAAACTTTATTCCTCTGACTCCAAACACTCCAAGTCGTATAAGCAAACAGCTCCGAGGACATTCCTTTCCCAACCATCCATGACAGCAACTCTTTCACACCCGATAACCCAACTTCATTCCTGAAACTCCATTCTTCCTGATCAGCCCACACCACATCCAACTTCGGACATGACCATAGTGCATGCTCTGCTTCTTCCACAGCCAGTTTACACCTTTCACAGATTGAGTCTGCTATTATTTTCCTACACATTAGAGCTTGTTTGGTTGGCAATGCCTTAAGGCAAGCTCGCCAAATAAAATTTTACCTTTGGTAGAATTTGCATCTGCCATATCTCTTTCCAAACCTTCTTATCACAGATTAGGGGAGCTTGTGGATAAGCTTGCATCTCTGACTCCTCTTTAATGAATCTACACCCAGACTTGCACAAATAGTGACCGGAGGTGGAATAAGGCCAATATAGGGTGTCCTCTACTATGCTTCGGCTAAGGGGAATTTTCTTGATCAACTCTACATCCTCTACCACAAATAGACCATCAACTAGCTCTTCATTCCATCTTCTTATGACCGGATCAATAAGTGTATCCACGGTGTGATTTTCAAAACTCTCTAAGGGATAACTTGGTTGCAATGGTGGGTGTTTTCTTGGCAGCCAGCGTTGCTGCCAAATGTTAATTTATTTCTCCACTTCCTATCCTTCATATTGCCCCTCTTTGAATGATGTCTCTCCCTCTAAGGATATACACAAGGTTAAGTTGAGTGGTTGAGATGTGCATACATGTTTTATGCCTTATAAAAAATTTGATTTTCATTAATTATTTATTTATTTTTCAACAAATTGTTATAATCCGTATGATATGATTAAATTATATTCAGAATTTCCAAATTCATTAAAAAGAAATTCTTAAAATACCAAAATCAATCAAACTACAAAAATTTCAATAAGGATAATACACTATGGATTGTGTTGGGTTAGAGGGGTTGAAAAATTATTAACTTAATTCCAAGCAAACCAACATTCAAAATAAAATTCCAACGTGAGGCGTCGGGTTGGTGGATTTGATGTCAAGGCTAACCCTAGGCCTAGGCCATTTAGGCCATGGCCTAGGACCCCCGAATATAAGGCCCCAAAATATAGGGGCAATAATTTTTTTTTAATTTTTTATTATTTTAAAACTAAAAGAAATATGTGAGTAATGTTGTATATATTTCTCCCCACTCTTAAGAAGGCCTAAAAAAATTAGAGTTTTATTAGTAATACTACATGTTTACTACAAAAGTCTTATAAATTGATATGTAACCAAACCAATAAGTAATTCAATACTGATTTATTCTTTTATTGAAGTACCACATTATTAACACATAAATTGTAAGCTTTTTATAATAAAATTTGTGGTAATTTTATCATTTTCTCCACAAAAAATTAAAAATTAATAAAAATTCAATCCAAGCACCATTAAGTGAGTGATAAATACTAAAGTTACTACACATTTATGACCAAAAACCTTACAAAGTAATATAGCAAGAATATGATTAGTGCCACTTGAACAATATAATAAATGAATTTATAAAAAACTTTTTTTTATTAGTGACATGTTAGTTTGTAAAACCTAATGGTAAAAATTGTAGAATCATTAACTCACTATGGGTGAATCAGTCATATTAAAAAGTAAAAATTCATAACATATTTGAAAAGAAAAAAAAATTATAATATATAAATAAACTAAATATTATTTAAGTGATATTTAAATATAAAAAGACTCCTTTAAAATTCTTGCCTTAGGCCTCTTACTGTCTTGCACCGACCTTGATTGATGCACACACCTAATTTTTAATATAAATGGACTCTATATTATCAATAAACTATAAATACTAATTTAATATTATATGATCCTATTTACAAACTTACACAATTCAATATTAATTCAAGAGCCTTGTAACTTAATTGATACATCTCCATGCATAAAGTGCTAGGAAGTCTAAATGGGAAATGTTCATTGTTAAATTGAGCAAGTTAACGAGTTTGTTCACAAACACATTATTATATTTGAGCTTGGTACATTTAGTAGTCATGCCTAAACTTGGCTCGAGCTTGGGTTGTTTGCTTAACGGACATAAACAATCATTTTTTGAGTCGAGCTCAAGTTATTCATAAACAATCCCACCAGTGAACTCTTTTTTTTTTTTGTTAACACAAAGGGGTTTTACATTTACTAATATATGTAAACCATTTTAAGAAACTTTTGATTGGTAAATGAAAAAGTGACTAATTTTTTTGATAAATTTTTCAATTTTTCATGAAATATTTTCTAAAATGGTTGATTAATTTTAAATGACCAAAGTGCCCTTGAGATTGAGATATACTTTTAGATGTACGAACGATGCAGCAGAACTCGATCTGAACTCACATGGACTCCGTGTAACAAGGAAAAAGAACCTTCCACCATTCACAGACTAGCAAGTATACAATAACCCACGACAATTACACAAAGCCCCAAACCAAAACCAAAGCCAAAACCAAAAAAGTCCAAAATCCAAACAGAAAAAAGAAAGAAAGAAGCGGAAAAAAAAGAAGAAGCCAAAACCCAAAATACACATACTCACAGATAGAGAGAGAGAGAGAGAGAGCTGGATTTCAGTCCGAGGCGAGCCATGATCGAGCTCAGGCACTCTAGCTCGATCGGGCCTCGAGCCACTTCGTCTCCGATGAAGCGCGACGGAGACTCTTCCCCTCTGATTCCGGAGAACTATCCAGACGACGACGAGGATCGCGATCGACATTCCTCCAAAGATCGCGACCGTCCGTTTTCGTGGTACAGTTTCCATTCCTGGTGCCCCTTCTTCGGCGACGATTCTAGGGTTTCTCCCTACAACTCCAGGATCTCGCTCTGCTTGCTCTTCGTTCTCGTCCTCGCTGGCCTGATTTCCGCTTTCTCGATCGTCAACCATTGGGTTAGTGCTCTCGTTTCATGTCATTTCTGGTTGTGTGCATTTTGGGGGATTCGGTTTGTGTTTCTGTGAAATTCTCTCTTTTTTTTTTCCCCCTCTACACCTGTGTTTGGTCGCTCAGAAAATGTGGAAAAGAAATGAGAATTTGGATATTGGTTGGAATTTGAAAAAACCTACTAAATTAGTTACTGTTTAGTTTAAATTAATACTGTTATGAACGCTTTGTTTTCAAACATTCAGAGAACAGTTCAATTTTGACTGATTTGATTTTAGGAGATTAGGAAGCTAATCTGTATCAAGCTTTGTATTTTGTTTTTATTAACATTTATTGTAGTTAAATGCCAGGGACACACATTTTCACAACAAATTCTAAGTGGGAAACTGAGAGTGGTAGGTAAAAAAATGATGTTAGTGGTGGCCAGATGAGAACCATTAATAGATTGCCACCTAAGATTTGTTGTGAAATTGTTGTGACAATGTTATAGATGTATCACTTCTCTTTATTGTATGAATTTTGGGTGCTTTGGTGAAATTTGGATTGATCTTGAAAATTAGCTGCATGTGGATGGAGCTGAAAAATGGTTATATACACTCACATTTTACTGTTTAGGGTTATGTGCTTTGGTGCTTCTTCAATGAGATTTATTGCATTTGTGGTAAAACATTGTTGCTGATTGAGTTTTGACTATTGTCGTTGTTTTAGTTTCTTTATGGTGTTGGCAATTCTGTTTACTGTATGGTCTGACTTCCGTAGATAATGAAATGCATGAATTTATTATGAAAGAAAGCAAGGTATCTCAATTGGTTGGCCTCATGGGAACCCCTCCGTGCCTGTGAGGTCTCCTGTTCAACTCTTGGGATAACCCTATACACAGATCTTGTGGGCAGGGTTGTGTATCTACTATCTAGCATGTATAGAAAATTTTTAGCGTTGATAGTCTCAAATATATTCTCGTCTTCATTATCTGCATAGCTAACTTTGGTTTCAACTTATTGCAGAATGCCCCTTATTTGTGTAAAAAAGATGGCATTGTTCTTCATTGCCCTCTTGTAAGTTCTCAAATGTTCTTCTTTTGGTTATTTCTTTCCAATTTGATCACATATATTCTTGGTATCTTTACCAAACATTTATCTTATCTTTTATTTTTAGGTCAAGGAAGGTCCCTCACTCTGGGAGAATCCTTACTCAACAACCACATCTTGGAAGCCTTGTGCTGAGCGCCGTGATGGTGGACTATCAGGTAAATTTTGGGTTTGTAGAATAATACACATACACACACATATAATTATAATTTTTCAGTTTATACTTCTAGGGCCATGTGGAAGAGTTTATATTTGTGGAACTGAAGTAAGGATAGTGTAATTCAGGAAGTTGACTTCTAATTTTCCATTTTTCTATCCACTGTGAGATCTTTAATCCATTCATCTCACTTCTAACTAGTATAGTCAATATGCTTTGGGTGAAATTGGTCATAATTAGGGTGGATTGCTATTTAGTGTTCTGGGGGCTGTGGGATATTTGGAACAGAATCTAGCACTTAATGCATTACTGGAATTCCCCAACTTCCATAATGCCTTGTTCTTTTGGATTCTTTTTTATTTTTGTTATTGTTTTTACCCCCTTGGAGAACTTCTCTGGGTTGATCTATAACTATATATGTGTACTTTTTTTTCTTTATGTCACACAGGAGACCTGGCCTGGGCCATATATTTGTTGCCCTATACACTCAAATCTATTATGAAGAAATATTTCTGATATGTATGCCTTAAAGTTGTATGATGGAGTTAAAAGATGTGTTAAAATTAAAATTTGCATTTTAACGAAGATTGTGCCTATCTTGTTCATGTAAAAGAAGATCTGTTATGCTATTCTATTCTTCCTACCTTCTTTTAATATGGTTATTGCAACACTCGATTGCTAATTTCAAGTTTAGCTTCTCTTTTGCTGTTTATATGTGTTTCTTTTTTATTCTAGCAACTTTATTGCCTATTTGCAGATCTTCCTCCTGAAAACGAAACAAATGGCTATATATTCATCCATGCTGAGGGTGGTCTGAATCAACAAAGAATTGCTGTATGACTTCTTTTCTGCAAAATTGTAATCTGATCAAGAAATTCCCCCCTTTTTTTCCTCTGTATTGATTTCAATCTATACATATTTATTATTCCCTTCTTCCTCCCATGCCTCTCTCTTTATATTTGGCTGCATATTTCATGGTTCTTCAATGTATTTGTGTTAAGAAAAGTTGAAGAGAATGAAATGGGTGAAAAGATGCATTAGTGTGGTATAGTATATGCATGTGATTAATTTAACATTATACCTCAGTGGGTCTTGAACCCACAATCTCACCCGTTACCTAGATCTTATAAGGGCAGGAGGTGCTAGTTGAGCTACTGCTTATTGGCAAAATTGAGGGAGTAATTGTGTAAGGATATAACTTAAAACTTAACTAATGGAAATTTAGCAACTAGTTTTGATGCATAAAATTGATTATTGAAGCACCATTTCTGTCGTGTTTGTCTTTTAGACTCGCACTACTATAATTTATTGTGCCTGCTTTGTAGCACATTATATATTTGGCCAAACTAGATTTTCTAAGTAATGTAGAGCTGTAATTTAAATTTTATGAATGTCTTTCTTATTATTTTGGGAATTGATACGTAAAAAAGCTATAATGTTCAAAAATAATGTATGTGGACCGCAAAATCCAAACATTTTTTAAAGAATACATAAAGCAGTGGATTTTAGAGGTTCAAATTGTTATATATAAAGGAAGATTTTACCTTCATGGTAAAGATTTGAGGGGGCAATTATCTAAGGATATAACTTAACTAACAGAAATGGACCAACTAGATATGGGTTGGAAAAATTGATGATTGAAGTACCATTTCTATTATGTTTATCCTCTTAGACCGGCGCTATGATTTATTGCCTAGCTTATCTTCATTGCACGTTATATATTTGATCAAACTAGATTTTCTTAGGAATGTGGGGCTGTAATTTGAAGTTTATGAGTGCCCTTATTATTATTTTTGGGAATTAATATGTAAGAAAGCTATCAGGTTCTGAAATCATGCATGTGGACCACAAACTCCAAACAAATTTTTAAAGAATCGCATACAAAAATAGGTTGTAGAGGTTCAATGGTTATATATAAAGGAAAATCATAATGTTAATTTTTCCCAAATAAATAAAAAAATAAAAGCATAATACATGATGAGAAGAAGGAAAGGGAAAGTGTTGTCTTCAGAGTGATTAAACTTTGTCGCATTTAACAGATTCTAAATATTTGATACTTGTGACTTGCCTCAATGGCATTTAAAAAAACTTCACCACTGTCATTTACATGATAGAACTTTCATGCTTTTTCGCTTGAAAATAGAAGTTTCATGCTATTACTATGGTGACATGATATCTTTGGAAATTAATCAGGACATTCTTAAATTTTTTGGTTTTCTTCTGTGTGGCCCATTGAGCTATATTGACTTCTGTAAAGCATATACAGGTTTTGTGTGTTGTGCTAATCCATAATTAATGAACATTATGATCTTTTTCTAAATAAGGTCATGCACAGTGGATTACAGTTATTAAACCTAAGTGTAGTTATGGAAGCAGGGTTAAACTTTTCTGCTGGTTGCTTGTGAGTCATGGTGTAGTTTAATATTATGTTTCCCATGTAAATTTAAAATTTGTATCAGTTCAGTTTTCATTTATTTCTGTAAAGCTTTGCTGTATATTTATAATTAAATGACTGATAGCTTTCTAACAATTTACTTATGGTGAATCTTTCTTGTGTGCAGATATGCAATGCAGTTGCAGTGGCTAAAATAATGAATGCTACCTTAATTTTGCCAGTGTTGAAGCAAGACCAGATTTGGAAAGACCAAACGTGAGACATCTTGATTGATACTGTTATACATTTCTATGTCTAAAATACTCACCTAGTCACATAATAAGTATAGATAAATAATTGGAGTGTATAATCCTGATAGTAATGGTCCCTGTTTCTGATATATGTTATGAGAATTGAAACTTAAAAATTTCTGCTTCAAATTTTTTTTTTTATATAGCATAAAAAGCGAACAATAATTTTGTCATTAGAGAACATTTTGTGATCGTAATATCACGTTTATCAGGATTACGCCTCTGACAATAGCAAGAAATATATCTTTTTCAATAAAGTAAAGAAAACACCAAGTGTAGTCTTAACATTGACTCTCTACAAACCCTGATCTGTACTTTGGCTGATATCATTATCTATGTCACCATATATTCTTGGAAATCCCTTGCTTCTATGTTTCAGACTTTACTATTTTATCTTTAAGTCTTTTGAAGTTTCACATTACAAAAACCTTGTGAGAAATCTGTCAGACTAAAATGATGCGCATGTATAATTTGGCCTCTCAAGAGTTATCTTTTTCTCATTCATAGACAACAAAATCTTAAGAAATTATGCTGTAATCATGTAGTATTTAAAACCTTTCCCAAAACAGCTAATAAATTTAATTGCTTTTGATGTGAGAGACTCAAATAGATATATATTTCAATTTAGTATTATTCAATTTTGTAAGTCATTTGTATTTTTAGTCAATTTTATTTTATTTTTAGGTCCTATTATTTAATTAGTTATTAGTATTTTTACTTCAATAAGCCACTTAGAATTATAGTTTAGTATTCCTACATAAGCAAAGTATGTACTCCTATCAAATGGAGATTATTTTGATGAATAAAGTCTCTATTTAAATTGTCCCATAGCTTGGTGGTGACTCTAGTTGTTTTTTATGCTTGGTACTGACTTCAAGTAGGCCTAGGGGTTGACTCCTAGGTTCCTATCCTTTATTTTCCCTCTTTTTAACTTTTCTGTTGCATCGTTCTGGTTGTGTTCTACCGATTTGGGTTTTCAAAGGCTCTGTTCAAATATCTGTAAGTGCCGGCCTCTCAAGTGATGACATGACAGTAATGGCCCTGTATGACCCGACTGGTTCTCATGACGGGTTGTCACTCAGCGATGAGAATTGAAGTTGAGAGGCGATTCAGGCAACCCTGATTGCAGTTCTTCCTATATACTTTGCTTACATTAGAATATTGAACCCTAATTCTAATTGGTGTAAGAAACCCTAATTGCGTCATTACAAAAATAACCTTGCTTCTAGAAATTACAAGACTAATAGCCTAATTAAATACTATGACCTAAAATTAAAATACCATTGACCAAACCCACAAAAGATTAGCAAAATTAAATAATGCTAAATTAAAATAAATATCTATTTGAGTCTCCTGCATAGTTGGATGGAGAGGAATTCATGATCTAAAATATAATTCGGTCCCCAAATTCCATTTCTTCCATTTTTGGTAGAAAATAACAACTGCGTTTATGCAATTCTTTTTGGAATCAAAGGGAACTCCTGGTTCCATGTTTAAATTCAAGGGTTCCTATACCTTCGATTCCTCACTAGGAAGCAGTTCATTTATTTCCAGTTTACCTCATGACAGATGCACCTCTATTATGCTCACCACTCCAAGGATACCTACAACTGCTATCACCACACCAGCAGTTAAATTTCCTACACCAGTGGAACTTTCACTACTATCATCTATAGCCCTCATGGCTGCCAGTCAGACTACCATCACAATTATATACACGAACACCACTACCAAATGCTGCCTTCTGCTTCCAATATCATTAGTGCCAGTGCTTATGTGACCCTTTTCTTTTTTCTTTCTCTAAAGCCTTTCAAATAGACACCCCAGCAGAACTGTTTCCATTGCACCCACCACAACCACTCTCACTGGCCATTATGCTGCCACAACCACCTGTTCTATCATCACATCTTTAGAACTTCACAGATGAGTGCGTTGGAAGATTAGATTGCTTAATTCCGTGAGACTTTTAATTCATTCACTCAGTACAGATCATAGTCTTCACTTGAATTTTATGTAACTCAAAATAAATTTTGCCGTATGAAATTTCAATGCATCTTCTACAGGAACTCCACTTATAATTTGATTTCAATTGGCCAACGTTTATTGATATTAGTTATTAAAAAAAAAAAAAAAAACTCTTTATTGATATTATGAAGTTCTGCTCAATCATCATGTCCAAATAGCTCCTTTATTGCCATTGTTCTATTTTGATCATTAGTATTGTCTCTCAGAGCTAAATTGAGCAAATTCCCCCCTAAAAAACAGTTGGTCAATGGATACCATCACGTCATTGAGCACTGCATGGTAATGTGTTTTTTCAGGAACACCTATCTTTACTTTTCTTCTTAAATTTCTGCAGGAAATTTGAAGACATCTTTGATGTAGATCATTTCATTGACTACCTGAAGCATGATGTGCGAATTGTCCGTGATATCCCTGATTGGTTTACTGACAAATCAGAGCTTTTCACAAGTATAAGGTTTGATTGCTTCCTATGATTCTGATTTAGAGCCATTAACAAATACAATAACCCGAATAAAACATATATTCTTCCTCTGCAGGATTCCATAAATTGTTTTCTTTGATCTTTTATCAGTCAAATATATTTTTGCACTAAATTTATAATTTTATTTATATCTTTGGATGAAATTGTTCATTTGGATTTTTGTACTAATTGAAAAATAAATTTGAAATTGTTGTTGCTTTTACTAGTGACCATAGAGGGAATTGAAAACTTTTTCACATAGGACTTCAAGATAGTTTATTTAAGGTTTTACTGAATCCAAAATGCCTGGATTGACCTTATGAATTATAAGGTCAACATTTATGAAAGAACTAAACATTATCTTGATGTTTAATTTATGCCAATTGCTTATGACTTGTTTTGATTACAAAATTGTGTTATGTTATATAGACGGACAGTAAAAAACATTCCCAAGTATGCACCAGCACAATTTTACATTGATAATGTTCTGCCCCGAATCAAGGAGAAGAAGATAATGGCACTTAAACCTTTTGTCGATCGGCTTGGGTAAGTCATGAGTGTTTTTTGTCTATGTTTTACTGCACCGTTCTGGATTTATCTAAAAAAAAAAAATGTAATGATTGTCACATGCAATGATCTGGGTTCAGGTATGACAATGTTCCTCAAGAAATCAACAGGCTAAGGTGCAGGGTGAATTATCATGCTCTGAAATTTCTTCCTGAGATTGAGCAGATGGCTGATTCACTGGCATCAAGGATGAGAAACCGTACAGGCAGTTCAAATCCTTACATGTATGTGAAATTGGTTGTGAAGGTTTCTGAACAATATTCTGGGTCTTGCCTGGACCCAACTGTACTAACAATTTACCTTAAATAATAGGGCTCTTCATCTTCGGTTTGAAAAAGGGATGGTGGGCCTATCATTCTGTGATTTCGTGGGAACAAGGGAGGAGAAAGCCAAGATGGCAGAATATAGAAAGAAGGAATGGCCTAGACGTTATAAGGTGACCTGGAATGACGACACTTTGATTGGCTTCTGGGAGAGATGTTAATAGAAACAATTTACCAAATGTTTCTCATCTTGTGGTGATTTGATATGCAGAATGGTTCCCATCTCTGGCAATTGGCCCTGCAGAAGCGGAAGGAAGGACGATGTCCTCTTGAGCCTGCAGAAGTGGCTGTGCTTCTCCGGGCAATGGGCTATCCTAAGGAAACTCAAATTTATGTAGCTTCGGGGCAGGTCTATGGTGGACATAACAGAATGGCGCCCCTCAGGAACATGTTCCCAAACCTGGTAAAGTAGCAGTTGTTTGGAATAATCCCCTCACCCCACTCGTTATTCCCTCTCTTCCCCCTCTCATGGATGGCATTTAGGGAGAAAAAAAAACTTCGAAAGTATCACATACGTAATAAGTCTTGGATCATGAAGAATTTAAAAGTTGAGAACTTCTAAGAAATTATATGTCATGGTAGCTAAACAACTTTTTGTTTCTGTTGGCTTGGTAAGAAATTGATTGGGTTGAGTGAGGGAAGATTTTTAAATTGTCCATTTTTTTTTTCCTTTTCTTAATTCATTGTTCATTTTGAGTGTTATGACAGGTTACAAAAGAGGAGTTGGCGACTAAGGAGGAGTTGGCTGGTTTCAGGAAGCATGTTACAAGCTTAGCAGCCCTAGACTTCTTGGTCTGCTTGAAGTCTGATGTATTTGTGATGACCCATGGAGGCAACTTTGCTAAACTGATAATTGGGGCACGCAGGTACATGGGCCACAGTCAAAAATCTATAAAACCGGACAAGGGGCTTATGTCTAAATCTTTTGGAGACCCTTACATGGGATGGGCCAACTTTGTAGAGGATGTGGTTGTTACCCATCAGACACGGACTGGATTGCCGGAAGAGACCTTTCCCAACTATGACCTCTGGGAGAACCCCCTGACTCCTTGCATGTGTAAAGCCTGACCACAAGGATTTATATACACGAATGTTTCTCACTGAGATTTATTTGGAGCATCTCCAATAACCTAAACATTCTCAATCGAAAATTGGAGACTTATCCCACCCCTAAAGAAAAGTCTGCATGGAGTGGCTAATACAGTTTTGAGGTGGGAGACTTACGATATGTGTTGGAGGTACAGTAGCCCGCAGGAGAGAAGTTTTAACAGAATCTTTTGGGGGCTCTCATTGTAAGATCGTTGGTTATATCCTCTTTTAAGAGATGCGGCAGTTTTGACTTCAGAACGTTGTATTATTTTTTTACCAGTTTTTGGTACAAAAGCACTAGATAATTTCTTATGTATCATTTGAAATCATGTAAATTTTAAGTTTAGTGTGACAGATGTCCTTTACTAATGCAACTCTTGCAAGTGAAAATGCACAGACAATCCAAAGCAACTTGTTAATTCAGCTCTTGAGCTTTCTTGCATTTTTTCCTCCAGATTCGACATCTCCAGATTGTGCTAGTCCAAGTTTTACAAAAAGCAACTTGTTCAGAAATAAGGACTTGAATCTTAGAGGAGGTTTTACAGGGGATTATTTGTTGGTGATTGTGGTGCTTTGATTTCTTTAGTAGTTCACATTCGTTGTTAGTTCTTGTAACTTTATTGGTGAATATGGTATAGGGGGCAGACCGGCAGAATCATATATAGTAGAATGCACCTGTACAGGGTTTGAAGGGTTAAAGCCATAACAGTGTTGCTACTCTACAGCTCAGTCAACTCAAAGAGTTCAGGAAAAAAAAATGCCAATCCTAGGATTCTTATCCAAGGCACATCTGTTACCAAAGCTCCATCATCCTTTATTTTCTAACTTAAGCATTAGAAAGGTTTAGGCCTTATAGTATATACATTGCCTAGTATAGCCGTGCAATCAACTGTGATTATCATCAGCAAGTGGTACGAAAGTGTAAAATGCAAGACCCAATCCTTTTGCAGATTCCAAGTCATCGAAGAGCTGTGGAAATAATTGCTCCTTTGGCTTGAAAGGCATTTGCTTTATTTGAGAGTCAATATTGGGGAGAAAAAAGGGTTCTGCATGGTGGATTTGATTAGAACGAGCCTGAGGAGGCTATAAAGGTATTCATGGAATTGCAAGAAGCGAAGAAATGGTTGGTTTGATTGAAAGGAATCCATGGCATATTGTGTACAGAGACCAAGAAAATTGTAGTAGTAATATGGGAATATTAACAATTTAACTTGTTACTATTGATGCCATTTCCTAATTATGAAGTCAGGGTTCTGCATGGTGGATTTGATTAGAACGAGCCTGAGGAGGCTATAAAGGTATTCATGGAATTGCAAGAAGCGAAGAAATGGTTGGTTTGATTGAAAGGAATCCATGGCATATTGTGTAAAGAGACCAAGAAAATTGTAGTAGTAATATGGGAATATTAACAATTTAACTTGTTACTATTGATGCCATTTCCTAATTATGAAGTCATTTAATAGACAGGTGTGTAACTTGGATATATTTAAAGATCAACCACTAGGGTTTAGAAGGATAACCTAGTGGTTCTAGCTCTTCTTGTGGTGTCTGGGCAATGGGGTAGAACCAAAATAAAATAAAAAACTACTTGAATTTCTTTGAACTTCAATCACAAATTTTGCAGGGAGGGCGCAGAAAACCTTGTATGCGCATGCAAGAATTTTTTTAACAATACATTCATGACTTTTTTTTTTTTTTTTTGCAACTTTTTCTAATTAATCTCTAATTTTTAATTTTAATATTTATTACTGCTTTGTAAATCAATTGTATTAGCTGGTTGAGAATTAAGACTTAAATCCTCTTTTGGTCATTTACTTGGGGTTGAAGAGCGAGATGATGTTTGAAGAGTAGGACAAAGATGGGATTGGGGTTGTGGTTCAGGTGAGGTTATGGCGGCTCAATCAAAAAAAATTAAAAAGCCTTCATCAGTTGAGATTCTGGTGATGTTAGCTGCAAGACGAGTTGTGCAGTTTGTGAAGGAGATAGGTCTTAATGACTCATGTTTTGAAGGAGACTCTGAGATTGTTGTCAAAGCTCTAAGGGGTGGAGATATGTTTTCATCTTCTTTTGGTCATTTTCTTAGAGACAACTTCCATGTGGAGTTATTCTTTCTCTCATCTTGTGAAGCAAGGTAATGTTGTTGCTCATTTCTTAGCCTAGAGAGAAAGATGTTCTTTTCCAATTTTAGTTTGAATGGAGCTGCTGATTTACCAGCTCCTTAATAATATTTAGATTGATAATTTTTCCCAAAAAAAAAAAAAAATCCCCTCTCCATTCGATTTAGTGATAGCTCCCTCAACCATTTTGGTGTCTCTCTCACTCTGATACTCTTTTAAGTTTTAACTGAATCTACCTATAACCTGTTGAGATAAAGAATATATATATATATATATTTTTTTGAATTTTACTAATGTATATCCTTAGGGCATATATTAGTTAACTATTTTAGAATTTTTTTTTTTAAAAGATGAAAAAGTTATTAGTTTTTTTTGATAGTTTTTTCAATTTCCCATAAAAAGTTTTTTAAAATTGATAATTAATGTGTACCCTAAAGACGTATATTAACTAGACCCTTTTTATTTTATTTTATTTTTATAACAATTAAAGTTAACTTTCCCAATTGTTGAACTTATGTTTCGGGTATTACTCACACTTCATGTATTAAGATTGAAAGAGTTTCCACAAGACCTGTAAAAATATAAAAATAAGGGTAAGATTTAGGTACAATACTCAGGTGTTGTTCCTTAGATTCTCCTCTTAAGATTTTGTCATGTGGATTTTTTGTCATGGAATGAAAGTGTATTTTTTAAAAAAGTAGCCATATGACTGAATCTTAAGAGGAGAACTTAAGAAACAATACTTAAGGTACTATACCTAAGTTTTGTTCTAAAAGTAAAATAACATAAAAAGATATTTTATTGTTGATTCTGCATCACAAAGAGCTATAATGGCTCATTAGTTGCATTTGAAGAAGAGATGATGACCATTAATATATAGTTCATAAATGGAGTATCAATTGGAGATGAAAAAGAAAAAAGAATGAGAAGTTGATGTTGCAACTATTGCTTGAATATAGTTGCCATCAATTGCAAATTACTTATTTTCCTATCTATTACTTATTCATATGTCAAACAACCAATTTTGGCAATGACTTAAAGATAATCACAACGAATAATGCAATAGTTTCGGGAGAAAAAGAAAGTTCGTAACGAAGATATATCTCTAATCCAACTGATCAATTATAAATACATAAAGAGCAAATGATAACAAATGGTGGCAAAAACCAACTGCATGTCTAATCCCATCCATTTCGTGCAAAAATGTGCAATAAAGGTAAGCAAATCCTAGAGATTATAAATAATTGTGGTAGTTATTTAATAGATACTATTTGTGATGATTAATTTTATATAAAATTTATATTTTTGTATTACATATTTATTATTATTGTGCTTATATGAAAGTATTAAATCTACTATTCTAAAAAAAATATAAATAGGTAAGATTTTAATGTAGGGTTAAAAAAATAGAATAGAATTTAAAATTAATTAAAAAATATATAATAGAATAATAAGGTGCAAAAATATGAGATCTCAAAAGCTTTTATGACAAAATATTGTAAGATCAACCAAAAGTTAAATTATAAATTATAAATTATAAATTATAAAATATAAAAGAGAGATTATAGGAGATCATGTTATTGCTTTTTTTAGAGGGCTGTAATATAATGGTACGTAGTTGGCAAAGATGAACTTTGGTGTCAATAATTCAATGGAGTGATTGTTTGGAGGATATTGGGTGATTGTTTTCTTAGAAGATGGTTGACTATAGTAAGATAGGGTAATAATGGGATTTGCTGGGTTTTGTACGATAATAACCAAGATTTATTGTAAGGTCCTAAATTAGATTTTATTTAAGCGAAAATTTAATGGATGTTTTAAGAATATTATTTTAGGAAATATTTTTTATGGAAAAAGATGGAAGAAAAAAAAAAAAAAAATTCTATTGACAGGACTTCTTCCTATATCTATTAATTTTATTGGACCCAAAAATGATACACTGGAAGACTAATAAAAATAATTTATTTCATTAACGACTTTTTAAAATTCCTATAAAATTAGTGTCAAAATTTTCTTAAAATAGCTTATTAACAAATTTCTTAAGGGCACTGTTAAAGACCCTTTGTTTAATTATATATTCTTTATTGTTTTATATTTTAAAAAGTAGATTTTTAGATTTTTTATTCATTTATTTTTTTATAATATATAATTGATAAGAATGATAGATAAAGAAAATTATCTGTTCCAAATACAAATACTTATGAAACTATTCACATTTGCATTCATCCGTGCTTATGATTATTTAAAATTTGAGAAAATATTACATAAATGGTATTCAAGAATCGGTACATAAAATGATAGAATTAGAATAAATCCTATTATTATCATCAATTTTGTGACGTTAATGGTGCGTACCACTAACTATACCATGCAAGTTTTTTTTTTTTTTTTTT